>NW_022602679.1:0-115834 GCF_008692095.1 Etheostoma spectabile | reverse complement strand
GGATGCTAGGGTAGTACAATTGCGGGAAGCTGTCTTAGAGTGTGTGAAGTTCAACATAGCATGCATATCCTGCTGGGTCCTCATTAGGAAACAACGGGGCGGGTTAGTGAACATGATGGTCTAGCTGTGGCACAGGCCACGCACCCTTCAGGTGTTGTTCTTTGGCATTCTGTATTAGCCACCTGATCCATAAATTGTCCTGGCCTGCACCTGCTGATAACTCAACACAATCTTCCACCCTCATTTTAGAGAAGTCCTGCACTATACGTCTTCCTCCTTCAGGGGGGTTTTACTGTAGTCTCTGCCATGTCAGTGTCATTCTGTGTGTGCGTGAGGGGATCCAAAATATTATCTGCAGGGGGGTTTTTGGTCACTTCCTGCTATCCATACACCTATGGTAACATCCACACATCCTGACCGTTCCTGCTCCCAATTGCTCTATTACTGACAGGGTATGGGATTTTTTCGTGGGGTCTGAACTATAGTCCCGCTGTATAGATAATATCTCCCATTCATCTTGTGTACCCACCAATCTCTTTTGTCTGTCAACCTCGCCCATGGTTTCCACCCTCCTGTTGTCCAACCCGCGTCATACCAGCTGTTACAGAGACTACCTTTCACCTGTCCGGAAGCGCTCCTTTCACAGTCCTCTACCTTTTGATAGTCGTCACAGATGTACACATCTGTGTTTTGTAGAAACTATTATACCCCCCGCAGTCTATAGCCTGACACAAATCAAAGGTAAATGACGTGGTTGAGTCTCTCACATAGGGGAGAGTCAATCTGGCACCGCACCTTGGGGATGGGCCCTTAGTGTGTTGCTTCACTACTGCCCAAACTGCTCTTCTTTCTCTCGTCTAGTTTCATTTCCTTGTTACTGAGAGGTGGTTGGACACTACCGGGTGATTGTTCTTTGTGGTCTCGGTCCCCATACGCATGTTCCAACCCCAGAATTAATGCTGCAACTCCCACTACTACTACTACTGCTAGGACAACTGTTGTCTTTTCCCAAACCCCATTGCCTTCCAAGTTATGGTGTACTATGCGGGGGCTGTTCCCCGCCAAAACATCTCTTCCATCTATACATTTGGATTGCTTTTCTAATTTCTGCCAATGGGCGGCTAGGAGGTGCGGCTGGGGCACAATGTGTCAGGTGGTGCCAAGGTGCTCCTTTTTTACCTTTAACCTGGACCGAGTGTGAAGTAACCTCCCTCACTTCGTAAGGCCCGGACCACCTGGGGTCAGTCCACTTCCTCTTGTGAACTTTGACCCTGACCCAGTCGCCTACCTTGACAGGTAGTGTTGCTTCCTCCTGCGGTTTCCTGTTCGCCAACTGGACCTGCGTAGAAAGGGCTGAAACCAGAGATGTTAGCTTTTTCATATAGTCTGTCATTTCTATTTGCTGAACATCTAACATTGGCATGTGGCCTCCATCTAGTGGAGGTCCTGGCATTTTTCTCCCTGTCATTATTTCATGTGGGGTCAAATGTGTTTCTCGTCCTTCTGAGGACCTCATAGCCATGAGGGCCAATGGGAGCGCTTCTACCCATGTTAACTTGCTTCCTGCACATGCCTTGGCTATCTTAGCCTTCAATGTCTGGTTTGCTCTTTCCACCATTCCCTGTGACTGTGGATGATAAACTGATCCGAAGGCATGAGTGATTCCCAGGGCCTGTTCTACTTCTCTTAGTAGTTTGTTGTTAAAATGTGTGCCATTATCTGACCTTATTTGCCTGGGGACCCCATACCTCGGGATGAGTTCAGTTTTGAGCCATTTCACCACTGTTTTTGCGTCCTCTTTTCTGGTGGGAATGGCTTCTACCCACCTAGAGAACCTGTCTACCATCACCAGAAGATACCTTTTCCCCCTACCACATTTTCTGCGCCCATATCAGTATAATCTATACTGATATCTTGAAAACAAGCTGTGGGGACTGGGTACGCTCCTTTTAGTGTGGTGTATGGTTTCTGAACATTATGCTCTCCACACACCCTGCATTCCTGACAAAAATGTGTCACCATGTCCCTCAAATTGGGGTGCCACCACAGCTCAGACAGATTCAGGAGAGTCTGTTTTCTTCCTTCATGTGTTGGTCTGTGTGCCTCAGGTAGCAACATTCTGCACATCTCGGCTGATGCTGCTATCTTTCCTTGATGAGACCTCCATATCCCATCTTTGTCTTTTGTGGCGCCGCTCCGCTGCCACTGATTCCATTCATAGGCTCCTGCCTTTTCTGCATTTCTAGAATGTCTTTAGGCTCCAGTGCCATTGGTTGTGATTCTATCTCTTTCGATAGTACCATCTGTTTGGGGAGTATCCTCCCGCTCTTTTGGCTGCAGAATCTGCTGCCTCGTTTCCTGCACTTACTCTTCCTTGCCCTGCGTCATGTCCTTTGCATTTCATTATGGACACCTTTAGTGGAGCGGCAATAGCCTCCACTAGCTCCATTATCTCTTCTGATGTTTTATGGGCATTCCTGCAGAGGTGACGTATCCTCGCCTTTTCCACATGATCGCGTCCAAGTGTGCTGTTCCATGAGCATAAGCAGAGTCTGTAAAAATGTTCACTGTTCTTCCTTTGGCTAGCAGAAGGGCTGCGATCAGAGCTTTTATTTCTGCTTTCTGTGCTGACGCTGGTTGGTTTATTATTCCTGCTTCCAATGTCTGATGTGTTCCATCTGGGTGTTGTTGGACTACTGCATATGATGCTTTGTTAGTCCCATCCTTTGTTTTGTAGCAACATCCGTCTGTGTAGAGCCACATGTCAGCCGACATGTCTGGTACGTTTTCCAGATCTGACCTTATTCTGCTTTCTTGGGCTGCTTCTTCCTCGCAAACATGTGGCACTCCCTGTCTACTCATACTGTTGGCCATGTTTATTCCTTCTGATGAGTAGGTGATGTGCGGTTGGGTACAGGCAGTCTGCAGTTTTGTTCTCCTTGTGGCACTGTATGCAAATTCCTTGCTGGCCAAAAAAGCTGTGACACCATGTGTGGTGTGGATTGTTATTGGATGGCACATTACAATATGTGCTGTTTTGTCAATGGATTTTGCCAGCGCCGCTACATAGCGGGCACAGGTTGTCTGTCCTTTTTCCACTGTATCCAGCCTTGATGAGTGGTACATCAGTACATGTCTGTCTCCCCTTTTTCTGAAATAAAATGGCATTGAGAAAGCCATTGTTTTCAGAAACATCCATATGAAATGGGAGTGAGTAGTCTGGGGAGGTGAGTGTCTCTGCCCTTGCTAGGGCACTTTTGAGGTCAGAGAAGGCGGCCTCGGCCTCTGTTGTCCATAGGAGGGGGGCGGTGAGACAGCGATGACCAGCAGCAGCCACCAGTTCCCTGAGCGATGTAGTTCTGTTGGTATAGTCAGGGATATGTGAGCGGCTGTATCCTGTGAGGCCCAGAAAAGACAGCATGTCTGCAACTGTGAGGGGAAGCGGGTGATGCAGAATAGCCTGTCTATGGCTGGGAGACACCCCAAGGCCTGCTGATGAAATTTGTCTGCCCAGAAAGAGGACTTGTCTCCTAGCAACTTGTACTTTGTCCCTTTTGACCTTGTAGCCTTTTGAGGCTAGGAATGTCAGCAGTGCTATTGTCTGTTCCACACAGGTGAGGGGATCTGTAGCAGCCAGCAGAAGGTCGTCCACATACTGTATGAGGACCACAGTTGTGGGGAGTTGCAGCTGCAGAAGATGAGATTTGAGGATCCTGTTGAACAGTCCAGGTGAGTCTCTGTATCCCTGTGGCAACCTGGAATACGTGTATTGTTGACCATTGAAAGTGAATGCAAAGTACTCCTGTGAGTCTTGGTGTAGGGGCACAGAGAAGAAAGCATTGGCCAGGTCAACCACTGTGAAGTGGGTGAAGGAGGGGTTAAGTGATGTCAAAGAGACATGTGGGTCTGGGACAGGATGCACAGCTGGGACAGTAATGTCATTAATGGGTCTGAAGTCCTGCACCATGCGCCATCCTTTCCTCCAGCTTTGGGGACAGGTAAAATGGGAGTGTTCCAGGGAGAACGAGTGGGATATATGACACCAGCTTCTAAGAGTCCCTGAATGGTTGGAGCTATGCCTTGGACCTGGTCAGGGGTGAGTCTATACTGTGGTCTGTGAATGACTGTGTGGTGCTGCGGTCTGATTGTAACAGTCACAGGATGTGTTTCTAAGAGTCCAGTGTCATATGGGCCGGTGGTGAACAGATGCTGGGGAAGAGTTAGTAGGGCGGTAGCTGCGCTGGGATGGTCAGTGCAGGGGAGTCCATGTTCTCTGGGGAGTGGGAGAACTTCAGGCAATGTTTTCTCTGTTGTGTGAGGCCCTTTAAAGCACCACATGTCTTCAGCGTCAGTGTCAGCTTTTAGAAGGCCAGGTGTGGAGGTGGGGAGCCATTTAAATGTTAGTGCACGTTTTATCATAGGGCCCAGGGATCTGGCCTGCTGGCCAAATCCTACTGCGAGTGTGACATGCGGGGAAGAAGAGTCCCAGAGTGTGTACCAGTCTTCAGAGGAGTGCGTTAAGACCACAGAAGCAGCCACCCCTTCTTTACCACAATATATGCCTCTGCATAAGAGAAGTGGGTGCTGTCCTTGCATGTTTGTCTCCCAGTCATCTTGATATGGGGTGTCCAGGTCGTCAGCTACATGTAGAGTACAGTGTACTTGTGGGAGTGGGGACATGTAGGGGTGCAGTCTGTATATGGCTGGTTTCAGGATGTTGAATGCATGTTGAATGGAGGGTGTGTCAGGGCCTGTGGGAAGCAGGCGTAACCATATACATATTGGTGTAGTTCTGACACTGGGGTTGGTGTGAGGGAGAGAATGGTGACTGGGGAATCAGGAGTGGATACTGGAGGAACAGGAGTGACATGAATGCCATCCACATTCATCCATATGCACAGATTCAATTTACACATAAGATCTCTTCCTAATAAATTTACTGGGCATGCAGGGGAAAGCAAAAAAGAATGTGTGTGTGTTTGTGAGTTAAATTCGGTTAACAATGGCTGTGTGAAGTGCTGTAAGATAGGGGTCCCACTGACTCCCATAACTGACTGAGTTTGAGCTGAAGGAGGGAAGTAGGTGGAATTTAGACAGGAGAACGTTGCTCCTGTGTCTGCCAGCATTACATGTGGTTTACCTTGAATAGTGAGGGTAATGAGGGGTTCTGTGGTCAGACCAAAATGAAAATCAGTGGGAGGACACCTTCATTGTGGACCCTGTTGGTCATACCATTGCTGTTGTAGGGCCTGATTAGCGGGGGACAGTGGCCATGGCTCACCGGGGTATGGTTGGGGTGAGGGATTTCTCCCTGGCCCTCTAGGGGGCTGTGCTGGGGGCTCTTGGCATTCTCTTGCATAGTGGCCTTGCTGACCACAGTTGTAGCAAAGGAAGTAGGGCTGAGAGGTCCTTCCTCCAGGCCTGGACCTAGTCATTCCTCCTCCTCTCTGAAAACCTCGCCCTCTTCCTCTTGTGGGCCAATTTTGCTGGCTCGTGTTCGCTGGCCATGGTGGTTGTGGGGGTGGTGGCCAGGAAGCTTGTGCTCTCTGTAAGAGTGAGTGACTGCTTCCAACACTGGGGCTTCTGACTGTTGGGGGTTCTGTGAGACTGTCATTTGTTTAGCTTTGCTGGGCTTGGGCTTGTTTAATTCTTCCAGTTGTTTCTTTAACAATTGAGTTTGTAGTTTTTTAATTCATCTTCTTGTTGCTCTGCTCCTTTTTGGTGTTTTGACAGGAAATGACGCACATTCTTCGCCCATGTTGCATCGGTCATTGTTTGCAGGCCTACTACTCCTCCTAACTGTGTCTGAACTGCTGTGGGTAATCCCCCTAGTACCCATGGCGGAACAGCGCCACTGTGGCGGCGGACTGGTCCCACGGTTCCCTCATAGCACGCTGCCAAATCTCTTTTTGCTCTATCTGCATAGGCATCAAAATTTTCATCACTTAGTCTTTTTAAATCATGCCATGCTGCATGATCCCCAACTGTGGGATACATGCGGTGCAGCTCAGCCCAAATGCCAGGGGTTACTGCTGATGCAGGCACTGATGCGGGAACAGTGGGTCCAGCTCCCCCTCTGGTGAGGGCAGCACTAGCTTCATCTGCTCCCATTACTCTACCCAATACTGCTCTGAGATCTCCCAAACACAGCTGCACTCCTGCTGTAAGACTATTGAAAGCTGTGAGGAAATGCTCAGCCCCTCCTGTCAGGGAGGGGAGTTTTGCACACAGAGCATCTAAGTCACCAAAACTGTAAGGGGTGTACATCAACAGTCCTCCTCCTCCTCCTACTGGGCGGAGTGGGCATTGTAGCCCCGCCTCTGGTGTGTGGCGCGTCTGCTCTTCCTCACTGAGCTCATTCACTGTTCGACGCAGCTGCTCTTGCTGCTCTTTTATCTCTCTGAACTCTTTGTTAAGTCTTTCCCTTATTCTAGTTGATCTTCGCAGCATAACTTCGTCAGGGTCCTCGTTGGTAAATTTACCTTTAAATGTGCCTGCTACAAAAACGTCTTGAGGACTTGTGATCTAGATCTGGGCCTGCGTTTATGTCGTTTTTTAGTCCTTTCCTAGAGCTAGAGCTTCTGTCTGTTTGCTCACTTTCCCTGCTGCTGTCTGACTGTTCGCTATCTTCCTTACTTCCTGAGTCTTGTGGGTACTATGGTGAGGTGGACTGGGTCCTTTTACTGACATGTGAAAATGCTCTGGATTTTGTTGGCAAAAAGACGCTGAATATGGGGTACTAGCTTTGCTTGGGCCGGCTGGGACTGTAGCCGCTGGTTGTGGTGGAGCCGCTGCTGCTCCCCCTGACGCTGACTGTACCATTAAATTTAGATAACATTCTAAATCCTGTACGCGGCCCTCTAATGCCGGTATCAATGGGTCCTGTGGTACGTCTATTTGTAATGCATTTGGCTGTAAATGGGCAGTTACCACTGGGGCTTGGACTGTGGGTTTGATGCCGTTGGACCTGTATACGGCGGCGGTGGAGCGGAAATTCTTAGGTTCTTATGTCTGGATAAAAAGGGTTTGTTGGCGGGGGCGCCTCAGCGGGCAGCGGGGTTTCTCTGCGCTAGCGGTTTTATTCTGTTCAGCTTCTGTCTCAGTTTTTGGTGAACTTTTGTCATCTTGTTTTGTCAATCCCAATTGTTTCTGTATTGCATTTGTCATTTTCAACCCCACCCCATATTTCTCTTCTGCGCTTCATACTCCTTCTGCTTTGGTTTAGTCAATTTAAACCATTTTCTTTTCTTTCCTCCTCTGCCTGCCTTTCCGCATACTCCAACTTACTTTTTTCATACTTCACTATTTCATTCACTTTCTCCGGGGACGGGCCCCTTCTCCCTCAATCCATCCTCCTCTCTCCCATTCTTTCACAATCTCTTTTGCTACTTTCTCCTCTCCTTTATTGCCATACTTTTTCACTGCCCCTACTAACACTTTACCATAAGGGGTCGTCATTTTACAACAAATAAGCAGTGAGAAAAAATCCAACAAGCCAAACCACAACAAAAATCACACATGCAACAACAAACAACTTTTTCATTAAGACTCCATCTAGAGCCTTTTTATGTACATCTCTATAATCTTTACAACTTAAAAAGTGACCTCTCACTCCTTTGCACAAATACACTCGCGGTGGACTCGTAATATTACAATGACAATCTGTTAACTGCAATTCTTTTCAGGTTGTTCACACAGAACCAAGGGTGGCAATTCACAATCACTCATCTGAACTATCTGTCCTTAGCAGTCTCCTACCTCGTCAACCATCTGGACGTATTTTCCTCTGACTATTTGTCCCTTTTCCTCTCCTACCGCCACCCGTATTATTCAACAATTCTCTCACAACTCTCTAGTTGTTTTTCTCTGTTTAATCACATCACATGCCCCAACATTTCATCTGTTTGTATCCCTTTAATTACAGCACATTCAATCAATACTTTTCGCTTAAAACAACACTTACGACAGTTGAAATGTGATCACATCAATTTAGTTTTCAGCCAATAACAGAATTTTGATTTTAAACAGGCTTCTGCTTACCTTTTTTGTTGAGAGCTCTCAGTGATCACACCAACGAATCGCAGTATCGCCGCTCAGTCCCCTTCACGGGCTGCGGGATGTCAGTCCGGTGGCTGAGCTGAACCGGACCGTGGACACAATGCCAAGGTCCAGTTGGATTCTCCTGTCCAATTACGTTATCACGTACGGGGTCACCAAATTTGTTGGAGAAATCCTTCTATAAACTGACAACTGACTCCATGATGAATTAACACAGCGTTTATTCTTGTGGTCAACAGATGAAATGCGTTTCCGGGCAGTTAAACGTGCACGGACCAGATGGAAACTTGTCTAGTACAGAGGTTCCCAAAAAGGCACTTAAACAATAGCGTGCTCAGGGTTATATTGGTTCCCCTTGTGGGGCCTGATTGGTCAGCTATACTGTTGCTGGGGTACAATCCCTGCTCTGCCTCTTCCTTCTTGCCTGTCTATTATTTTCAGTTATCATTTACTTCACAAGACAGCTATGTTCACTCCCTTCTTAGTTTGTACGTCCTGTTCTCTGAGTTATCAGACCGTCCTCGAACTTCAGTGTCCTTGGCCTCACCATCTCCTCTTCTCGTGCTCACTGTAGCTTATCTGACTAAGATAGCCCTCCTGTTCTCTCCCTCCTAGCCGTACCCCAGCTGCAAAGCATAATGTATATATGTCACACACACACACTCTTATTTAGTCTTTGGTTAATTCAGCATATACTTTAAGCCAGCTTTTACGTGGCCGTTCCTGAGTGCCCTGTTCATCACCACCTCAGTCATTGTATTATTTTCCCACACAATCAAAAGTGCAAATCTTGCTACACTTTTGTATGGCTTTATCTTGTCAAGTATTATAACAACGTTTTGATACCAGGAACCCAACGAGGTTCACAGATCATTCAGTTTTTAGGACAATTTCTGGCGGTAAAATCTGCCAGCCATGTCTCTTCAGGTCCGTTGACAGTTTGGGCAACGGGCAGCTTCACGTGCATCGTTAATTGTTTTTCCAGAAGACAGAAGATGGGTGCACCGTTCCCGGTGACGCTGCAATACCGGGTCGATGCGTGGGGTTTAGATTTGTGCATATACACATCAACTTTCTTTTACATTACTGCATATACACATCAACTTTCTTTTTGATTCATCATCACCATTCATTATGTCATCATCACTATTCATTATGTCATCATCACAATTCATTATGACATCAACTTTCTTTTATATTACTGCATATACACTAGGGGTGATCCGAGTGTCCGGCTGAAACGAGTACCCGGTACGGATAAAGCACTTTTGCCGAGTACAAGTATTATCCGAGTAATATGAGTCAATATCCGTGCTAGGATTGAATAAAACTCCTCAACTGGCCGCGCAGCGTTCTGTGATAATCACAGCGCCCCCCCCCCGCCTACAAACCCGCTCGGATCAATCACACACACACAGAACATGGAGAAATGCGCTCTCTCTCGCTCTCTCTCTCGCTCTCTCCTGCTCCGTCAGTCAATTCGGTCTGCGGATCTGTTCCGTTAACGTTTAGGGTTTCTTCAGCTTCAGGTTTGTTTTTAACTTCGGTTTGTAGTCCTTACATAGTAACCAGTAGATTTCTGGTGAACGTGGGGTTTGCAGTCCTTACATAGTAACCAGTAGATTTCTGGTGAACGTGGGGTTTGTAGTCCTTACATAGTAACCAGTAGATTTCTGGTGAACGTGGGGTTTGTAGTCCTTACATAGTAACCAGTAGATTTCTGGTGAACGTGGGGTTTGCAGTCCTTACATAGTAACCAGTAGATTTCTGGTGAACGTGGGGTTTGTAGTCCTTACATAGTAACCAGTAGATTTCTGGTGAACGTGGGTTTCAGACATGCTGCTTGTTTAAATGCGACTCCAGTTGCGTCTCTGCCATCGGAGATTTTTTTTTTTTTACTGTCAGCTGCCCCCCCCCGCCCCCTCTCTCTCTGTGTCTCTCTCTTACTCACACACACACACACACTCACACACACACACACACACACACACACACACACACACATATACCTGGTGTGGAAATAAAAAAAATAAAAAAGAACCAAAAAAAAAAAAAATCACACTGATCATAAAAAAATAAAAAGTTAAAAAAAGAAAGTTATATTGAATATGAAAACTCTTTTTCATTACATTTTACTTCATAATTGCAACAGCATGTGTTGTATTAATTGTTGCAAAACGTTCTGTATATAGTTTGTTTGTTACCATGACAACACCATTGATCTGAAGCTCGATGCTGTCATGTAAATAGTTTTCAAATCAGCAATAAATATAACAATTTTTGATCAACTCATATCAATTGCTCTTCAGGTCCATTGACAGTTTTGGCAACGGGCAGCTCAACGTGCATCGTTAATTGTTTTTCCACAAGACAGAAGATGGGTGCACCGTTCCCAGCGATGCTGCAATACCGGGTCGATGCGTGGAGTGAACGGAGCAAGCCCTTTTTCAACTCCCATTGCTAAAAATCCATTTAATATGTTGTCCCCTGATAGAGGACATATCAGATATTAAACTGATAAGAACAGATACTACACTTGATCTTAGCCAAAAGGCCGAGAAGCGATGACCATCACCTCTATGCTGTCAGATGCGACCTCCCCGGACGGTTCTCAGTTGTCACGGTCCAGTAATTTTAAATGGACATAACAGCTGCTGCTTAGCACCCCCGTCCAAGCGCTTCATGGGGAAGCACAAAAAGTTTTAGTTAAAGACGGCAATTTTGGTTTTCCCAATTGGTCAAGCTCCTGCCAACGTGCAATATTCCCATGCTGTCACATTTTGGCTACGTTTAAGAATCTGAGTTTCCTTTTGGAGAGCATATTTGTTTTTCACAAGTACAAAAGGCTTAGCCAAACAGCAAAGCCCACCAAAAATAATTTCAACTCATAGGCGTTCCTCTCCACGGAAGTCTTTAGTAAAAGGCGAAAGACTTGTGCGTTATGAAGAGAAACCAGAGTAAGTGCAGCCCACTCTCGAGAGCAGCCGAAATGCCCAGTCTTCCCAGTCCCAACCCTTGCGGTGATTCTCACTTGGTGTGCCGCTTTCCAAATCCAAGGCCTGGCCTATTGCCACACTGTCACAGGGCCAATATTTTGTCCTTGCTGTTTTTCCGCCAATAACTAGTGCAAATCTTGCTACACTTTTGTATGGCTTTATCTTGCCAAGTATTATAACAACGTTTTGATACCAGGAACCCAACGAGGTTTCACAGATCATTCAGTTTTTTGCGACAACGTCTGGCGGTAACATCTGCCAGCCATGTCTCTTCAGGTCCGTTGACAGTTTGGGCAACGGGCAGCTCAACGTGCATCGTTAATTGTTTTTCCATAAAACAGAAGATGGGTGCACCGTTCCCGGTGACGCTGCAATACCGGGTCGATGCGTGGAGTGAATGGAGCAAGCCCCTTTTTCAACTCCCATTGCTAAAAATCCATTTAATATGTTGTCCCCTGATAGAGGGGGATTTTTTTTTTATTAACATTTTTTTGTTTATTAACATTCAAAACACAAGCTTCAACAGAACATACAATACAATAAATAATACAATGCACAACCTACCCTCAACCCCACACAACCCATACCAAACCATAAACAAAACAAACCAGACACCCAAAAACTGCATGATGTTACCATTCCCACCCTAACCCTCCTTTCCACCTCTCCAAGGCAGCATGCTTCCCCCACTTCTCAATGTCCCTTTTGATTCTGCTCTTCAAATCAAACTCAACCCGCTTTGTAACCCCCACCACCCCATCATCCCTGTTCTTCCTAACCAGGTCTTGCCTAGCCCACCACAAGCCCCTCTTCACAATACTAACAATCAACCACGGAAGGAAATTTGCACTCCCCAAACCTACCCCACGGTCCACCATTTCCCATGTCAGCCGAAGCCCAGAAACCAATTGTTCCCACATCGCCCCAGCCCTGCCCCAAACCTTACCAGCAAACGGACAGCCCCACATGACATGTCTGACTGTCTCCACCTCTGTGCACCCCTACCTAGGACAGACCGGAGACCTCGGCAAACCATGCCTGTACATTATATCATGCACCGGCAGGCACCTGTGAAGGCACAACCAATTTAAATCCTTAAGACCATTGTCAAGCCCTCTCGGCTGGATACCCCTTCAAATCGGAGATGGGGTACCAACCACAAGTGAGGCAATCACTCTCTGACTTACTTCTCCGTAGAGAACCCTGTGATCCAGCCTCAATGCTGGATCTGAAACCTCAGGATGAGCCTTCAACCACCTGGCCGCATGGAGGTAGTGCCATGGCAACTGCTCCACCCGGGGTGCCAGATTGCTCCAAACCATCAGACCTCTAGTCTGATAAGCGAAATAGAGCCTCAGGAAGTAACCTGAAAGATGCACCACCGGAGCAGCAACTCCTGAGTCAAAAATGACACAAACATGCAATCCAGTTTCAGCGGGAGGTGCGGCACACCTCTCCCCCCAGCGTCTACACCAGCCATCATACGTGCCCTTGCCACATACTCAAAACTCCCACCCCAAAGGAAACGGAAAACAAGCTGCATGAGTGGCCTCCTCATACCAACCGGCAGCGGGTAGATGTACGCCAAAAACAAGAGAGAAGGCAATACATCCATCTTCAGAACAAGTACCTTCCCCACAAAAGTCAGGCACCGTCCCTTCCAGAGTGCGAGCTTCCTCTGGACAACCAGCAATCGCCCAGACCAATTGGCCGTCGCACTTTGAGCCCTGTCAAAACTGACCCCGAGCACCTTCAAAGGTCCCGTGCAGATTGTCAGCCCTCCTGGCACATTCATCTGTCCCACCCAACGGCCAAAAAGCTTAACAGCAGACTTAGCACAATTCAGTGTCGTCCCTGCCACCTGACCATATCCCTGTAGAATCTCCAGGGATCTAATCAGGCAAGCCTCACTGTCCAACAGCAGAGTGGTATCATCCGCATACTGAGACAGCTTCACCCTAAGTCCCCCGCTGCCTGGTACCAAAAACCCTTTCACACCTGGATCAGCCCGAATGACTGCTGCAAGGGGTTCCATGTAGAGAATGTAGAGCAGAGGCGAGAGAGGACAACCTTGCCTCACCCCAGAAAACACCCGGAACACATCCCCAAGATGACCGTTAACAGATACCGTACTCCCCACCCCTTTGTACAATATGCCCAGCCACCTAAGAAAACCCTGACCAAAACCCAACCTCTCTAACACCCTGAACATAAAACCCCATTGCACCCTGTCAAAAGCCTGCACCTGGTCAAGCGCAACCACCATAAGTGGCACCCGCCTGTCCTCAGCCCAAGCAACAGCATCCCGGATGAGCTGGAGATTCCATCTCAAAGAGCGCCCCACGACCCCACATGTCTGGTCCACATGGACCACATGAGGAAGCGCCAACCCCAGCCGATTTGCCAGTACCTTAGCCAGGAGTTTATAGTCGACACACAACATTGTAAGTGGTCTCCAATTCCCCAGATGGGTGCGATCCCCCTTCTTATACAGAAGGGAAATCACCCCCGTGGCCATCGACCGTCCCATCACACCTGTTCGAAACATTTCAGCCAACACCTCCAAAACAACCGGACCGAGTAAATCCCAAAACCTGAGATAAAACTCTACCGGAAGTCCATCAATACCCGGCACCTTCCGCTTGTTCATGCCCCTCAGAGCCCCTTCAAGTTCTACAAGGGTAATCGGAGCCCCCATAGCCTGCGCAATGTCAGAAGGAACCCGTTGGGTCAGTGCATCCAAAAAGACCTCACCCCCCTCCACCTCTATCTCCCGTTCCCGAAAATGCGTGCGGAAATAGCCAGTGGCCGCTAGCACCATTTCAACGTCACCGTGTACAACCCTGCCCTGCCCGTACCTCACCCCAATAACCACCTTCTTCGCCCTGTCAGCCCTTATAGAGGAAAAGAACGCTGCAGAACATGTCTCGGCACCCTCAAGGTAAGCACTACGAGCACGCAGTTAGTATGCTCGTGCCCTACCCTCATAAATCACCCTCAATCGCTCCTTTAGGGAGCCACAAACACCCTGATTCACAATGCCACCACAATTTCCCCTGGCATACTCAAGCTCGAGAAGGTACAGCAGGCGAAGCAGCTCCCTCCTCGCCACCCTCACCTTTCTTCTACAATACCGGATACAAAACAACTTCACGCGCTCCTTGACTACCTCCCACCACTCAATCACCCCAGAGCACATACAGTGGTGTGAAAAAGTGTTTGCCCCCTTCCTCATTTCCTGTTCCTTTGCAAAAAAAGGAAGTGGGTGTAACTTGAGTGTACACTGACCAATTGGCTCGAAACTTTTCAGTAATTTCCAACCCTGACAACATCTACAGGCCGAGATTGATTCAAAGCTACAGCGAGCCCTAGTGGCAACAGGATGTAGGCCTAAAAGTCAAGGTGCTACAATTTGACAGTCTTCTCTTAGAGATTTCATCCGATCGACCTGAAATTCGTTTTACGATGAAAAGTTATTATGAGCTCGAGTTTTCGTTCGACGGTGTGGGCGTGGCACAATTTTGAGCATTTATCGGCGAACAAAGAAGTTGTTGTAACTTGAGTGTACGATGTCACATTTGGCCGGAAATTCTCGCAATTGACAAGAGTCCAGGCTTGAGGAGACCTATGAGCAAAAATGTACCTTTGGCTATAGCGACCCCTGGTGGCAGCAGGAAATCAGCCTTATCTGACAAACATCGTCCCATTTACGTGAAACTTATAATGTGTGGTCTACTTGTGATACTGAGCCAGCCGCTACACTCTAACCATGCACCTTTATGACTTTGCACCGTTTAAGATAGACTATTGCGTGACGTATCATTGAACTCAGCAGTAAGGCTCCTTTGCCTTTGGTCACGTCATTGCAAGCAGCGGCGCCCGCCAGTAAACGCGCGGTGCACGGAGGTGCGCGGACCTGTCCTACTTCACCCTGGAGCTCCGTAGAATGGCCCAAACGTCCTAGCACAGAGAGTTCCACGCTCGGCAATGCCAGTCAGTCTTTAGAGCAGGGTGTCCTGTCTTTACCAGCTCGGGGGGGGGACACACGCGTGCAGATTAAAATGTGGTAACGCTTCACGAATTTGCGTGTGAGCTGGATCCTCTCTGTTCCGATGTTCCAACTTGTTCCAACTTCAACCAATCACAGAACGGTGCGTCTGTTCCAATTGTTCCGAATTCCAAGTTCTCCACCAATCACACGAGACACGTTTTTAGCCCACCAATCAGATGGCTCATTTTGTTCCAACTACCGCCATCTTGGATTCTCTCGCTAAGCGAGCTGTCATTCTGCCTGAGTAAGTACACACTTCTTCATATTTGTTGCGAATTCCACTTGGAGGGTCCAAACGTCGGGACTCAATTAGCTAAGGAATCACTCTAGCTTTGATTAAGTATACCAAAATGATTTATTAATAAAAACAGAGCAATGCATTCCGCGCATTTAAACGTGCACGGTCCTGAAAGAAACATGACTAGCTCAGAGGTTCTCAAAAAGGCCCTCAGCAAAGGTGTACAACGGCTTATAAGGGCTCCCTTTAGGGTTGGTTAAAAGCGTCACTGGGCGGGTCATATCGCCTTAGCAACAGTATTTCTATTGGCTGGGTGGGCGCGACTTCCTGTTTACATTCTTCGGCAATGTGTGGGTGTGTGTGTGTGTGTGTTGGGGGTCTTTCCTGTGAAAGACCCCTTTGTTCTTCTCCATTGTTAATGAGCACATGGCTTCTAGCCTTACTCTGTGTGTTGTCTTCCTGCTAGTCGTGGCTAATGCTTAACAATAAGATGTCGCTCCCACCTGGATGCCAAGTACAAGTAACAATATACTTCTCTTTCATTCAGTGTCTGACATGAGTTTTGTTTCATTAACTTATGCATAAGTTCATTCACAGTGTCTAAATATGATAACAATACCTGAGTACAATTTCTCACAATAATCACAATACCTGAGTATAATTTCCCACCACTCCCCTATATCTGATTCACAAAGGGTGAGGTCTCTTGGCCACAGTGGTGTGTGTGTGCATGTGTGTGTGTGTCTATTCGTTTACAATATACAAGATAATAATCCTCCATCTCTTCATCTTCTGATATCATCTTACTCTCCCTACTGTAACATACAAACACACACGCACACACATATGAACTGATACAAAATCAACCAGGTTGCAGTCTCTCAATTGGAATGTGGCTGAGGGTTTATGACCCTCATTTCAGGAAGGATCAGTGGGGGTGAAACTCTATCAACATAGTCCAATCAACATTGTATTGTTTTAGCCTAGACTAAAAACCCCAGGGGACAGGAGACAGGGGACCACCCTTTGTGGCGTAGCAGGAAGCTCCTTTCCATACGTTAATTGCCAGACTTGACCTGATCAACTCTTTACAGTCAGAAGGTGGGGGGAAAATGTGGGCAGTGGATGCATAATTTTCTAACTTGGTTCCTTCAGACATTTTAACTTTTTAAAACTCAACAATCCCTAACAATCAATTCTGCTTCTGACATATTTGTAGAGCTGGATTATAACAAAATGCAACAGAACATCTTATATTACAAAACAGAAGTATTGCAAAACATCTCAATGTAACAAACAACAAACTATATACTTATGACAACAAACTTAAAGCATGACCAACATGTCTTCATTTATGCTGAAATAATGCTTTTACCTTTTGACTTGAATGTATAATGCAAATCGCACACAATGTTTTAAGCATTTCAACATTTCCCTCTTCTGGTCTCAGCTTTTGCAACACCACCTTTATGGAGATCCTATACAGTGAGCACAATGAAATCGTCCCAGCATTAATCATGGAGCACCCCGGAATAAAGCATGGAGTTTTACACTCCCCCTTTCTTATCTCACACTGTGAGATTACCACCTACATGTTTACTCATCCTGTGAACAGATCAATGTCTACATATTAAATCACAGTACTTTGCAATACCGGATCTATCCCTACCAAATCATCTTTTAACACTTCATTGAAAATGTGAGGATTATGTTTAATCCATCTGTATTAACATAGTTGTCACCGATCTTGCTTGAAACTATAACAGGAAATTGAATGCAAATGATACAAAATTCACAAGACCCTACAAAAGGTAATTTCCCACTCCAGATTGCTATATTTTTGAGGTACCTTCTTTTGTGGAATTAGAATAAGTAATTCTAAAGTATTAGTTGTTCCCAGTATCGTATGTGTGTTCAGTATGTGAGTCTGTAAGTGACAAATCTCCTTCCACGTGTGCATCTGAAGTATCAGAACCAGGATGGTCTCTCGCTCCCCCCTTCTCCTTATCAGTCCATCTGCTGATCGTTGGTCTTTACCTCAGTCTTTGTTAATGGTGTGGCCGGCCACATGGTTGACCCCTGGAGAGCCCTCTCACCTCAGCATCAGCAAGGCCCCCGACAGAGCATGTGGGCCTCACTCCTTGCTCTGTGGTCCAGCACAGCACACTTACAGATGTTGCAATTATTATCAAACATTTGGCCCTGGTCCACTTTCAAGTCACTTTGGGCCAAAAATCGCAGCCAGACCATAAACCTTTATGGATTTTAGCTGTGCTGTGATCTGAGGTGCTGTGATGGTTGTTGTCGTTCTTCTGGTCCAGTTTGTGACTGATCCCGCAGCTGGAGGAGCGAGATGGACCTGGTTCTGACACGAGGCTCTGTGTGGCACAAAACAGAACTCCAAAAAGCATTATCTTCTCTTTTATCAATACTCATTTAGTGCATGTCACTCATTATTGTAAAATAACATTTCTTTCCCTCTTGCTGGTTGAACTCTATAAAATCCTTACAAACATTCTAATGAGAAAAACTAGTTTTTGGTACTTATCTCCTCCAAGCTTCAGTGTACATTACGGGTCATGTTTTCTGCATAAATTAAAACAAAATCGTAGGGTAGTCTTAATATCCTTAATGCTATGGACACTGTATTATTGCTACTATAACCCTCTTTTTGAGTTATGTCTCCTTCAGCATTCCTATTCCTAATTATGTAATAGTTTTAGCCATTAACACTCTGTCTTGCATCTTGATCTTAAAAGCAACAAAACAGAAAGTCCAAAAAAGAAAAAGAAAAGAATCACCCAAATAAAATATTTTCCACATCAACTCAATAGTTTAAACAGTTTGTCATGTAAAAACTCAAAATACAAACAAAATCCACAAACAAAATTAAGCTTCACTAAAAGCTCATTTTAACACCACATCAAATACACATAGAATGGAATCTCATATCAGCTTGGATTGGTTTTAATCTTATCTCAACCAATAAACTTAGATGACTTGTAACAAAAAGAATGTTTCTTTAATTTTCTATTTTTAAGTTGCAACAAAAATTTATACTAACTAATGTCTAATGTGTTATTTATGACCTGTAGTTCTAGTAACAGTGGAACCCACTTTATCACCTAGTGGTTCAATCTATCCAATTTGTTACCTGATATGAGAACATTATACTGTCTAATTTATGATCAAAATCTTCACTTAGCTGCAGGTCTACCGCAACCTCTCTTTACTTTATGCACAACTCTATTCTACCTTATCCTTCTCTGTGGTTGTGTGTTTTCTTGAAAGAACCCACACTTTAGCTGTTCTCTATCTCTATAAAGAAAGGATTTTCTCTCTTTTTTTTTTTTTCTTTTCACTTTACTTTTAAAGAAGTCTTAATCTATGACATTAATGTAAAAAATGTTACTACAGTAGGGTCAGTCATAGTAATAGAAAGAAATATCATCATTTCACTGTTATAAGTTTAAAGTCCCATTTCCAAACTGTAAATATCTTTGTATTTCTGTTTTCAAACAAAATTCCCCTAAAATATTGCCCAATTAAGAAGAGTATCACAAAAGCACTGCATGTACTTAAGGTATGAAAAGGTAACACTATAGGAAGTCTCACATTTTTCTTTTATTTAACCTGAAATCATCAAAGCCATTTTCTATCAATCAACTAAGTAATTGAATCAATTACCACTTTCATGTGAATATTTTTAGATCAATGCATGGATCTCACATTGGATTGACTACTTTTATCTCTTTGTTTTTTTTTGTTTTTTTTAACCAAATGTTCCCTCATTTAAAACTAAATCTTTTTTTTTTTTTTAAGGCTACACTATTTCCCTCTTTTCCCTAGATGGACTTTCTCAGCCTCCTTTAGGGAGACTAGGGTCTGATAGAACATATTACTATAATTTTGATCCATCTCCTAATTGCAGACATACAACAAATAAAGCAAGACAAGACATACAGACATACATTTAAACATATACCAACTATACCCAATCTGAAAAGTGAGTCATTAATAGTTAGTGTTGAATTCTCACCAGCTATGTCCCTCCATAAAATGCACTA
This sequence comes from Etheostoma spectabile, assembly GCF_008692095.1. Lineage (NCBI taxonomy): Eukaryota > Metazoa > Chordata > Actinopteri > Perciformes > Percidae > Etheostoma > Etheostoma spectabile. The sequence continues at coordinate 96,424 of NW_022602679.1, read as the reverse complement.
AACTTTCTATTTCTTATTTCTTACTTTTTCCTTGTGAAATCATAAATTTCACATTTCTTTTCCTTCAATCTACCAGATCTCAGACATAATCTCATCTACTACCTTTAAACACCTATTTCCGCTTACTCAAATACTTATATTGCAACAATAGTTTAATTACTACATGAGTCAACACTTCTCTTCTGCTTTCTTCTCTCTGTAGCTATACCCTTGCTTCTATATAACCCACTTTTTTCTTCTTTCCCTCATTCTTACAACACCCTCTCTCTTTGTCTCTTTTCTGTATGTTTTTTTTCTTTTTTTTTTTTCTTTTGAATGAGCTAGCCTCTGAGCCTGGCTGCATTTGTTGTCTCAATGCAGAATCCTGATATTTTACTGTCCCTTGCTTTGCAGCAGCTGTCTGTGAGTGAAGAGAGGCTGAGGGCTCTGAGGCACTGGGACACGCATTTTCTCTTCTTCCTCTGAACCATTTATCAACTCGGTGGTATCTTTGCTCACAGTCACTGCCTTTTTATGTATGTTTACTGCTGGTTAAATGCCATGTGTGCCAACCGGAGACTATTGTGGCAGTCTTATGTGTAGATTTACTGGAAATGACTGATAATTTTTCTGTCCCTGTGTTTTATCAACCCTGTCTTCCTTACCTTGTGTCCCTTATGGGGTGTGCTGCTCCCTGTATGAGCATTCAAAGACCGTGGAGAACAGCATGTTTATCTTCTACAATCATTATTTTATTTCTCAATTTGGAATATGAGATCCACGGTTTTGGCATTGTCCTCTAATTCAGTTATATCATCCTGTAATTTGATTCTATTCCCCACATTATCAGTCCCGCCCCTATTCCCAGCATGACACAATTTATCACTACTATTCTTCTCCCAAGCCCCATTTCTTTTAGGCTTGGTGCCCTCTGTCCAGACTGAGGACTGTCTGGACTTCCTAAGCAGCGCTTAAGTAATTCCTGCATTTTTTGAATCAAATTGTGTGTCCGCTAAAATGCGGGTTGGAGGATCTTCTGGGGCACAATGTGTCAGGTGGTGCCAAGGTGCGCCTGATTTACCTTTGACCTGGACCGAGTGTGAAGTAACCTCCTTCACTTCGTACGGACCAGTCCACCTGGGGTTGGCCCACTTCCTCTTGTGGACCTTAACCCTGACCCAGTCTCCTACCTTAATGGTCTGCCTCTCGTTCTGAGTGGGTGCTGGCTTCCGGTAGGCTTTCTCCACCTGGGTAGAGAGGACTGAGACCAAAGAGGTTAGTTCATTCATATAGGCAGACATTTCTACCTGTTTTACATCCAATAATGGCATATGACCTCCATCATTGGGTGGACCTGGCATTGGTCTGCCAGTCAAGATCTCCTGGGGTGAGAGGTGCGTCTCTCCCCCTTTTGTGGCTCTCATGGCAGACCCTGGCTATCTTAGCCTTGAATGTTTGGTTGGCCCTCTCCACCAGTCCCTGGGACTGTGGATGGTAAACCGACCCGAATGAGTGTGTGATGCCCAAGGCAGCCTGAACTTCTCTCAACATCTGGTTGTTAAAATGGGTGCCATTATCTGATCTGATTCGTCTTGGAACGCCGTACCGTGGTATCAGTTCAGTTTTTAACCATTTTACTACGATCTTTCCATCTTCATGTCTAGATGGGATAGCTTCTACTCACCTAGAAAATCTGTCTACCATTACCAGCAAATATCTTTTCCCTTGCACTACATTGTCTGCTCCCATATCTGTATAATCTATATTAATTTTCTTTTCTCTCCTCCAAATTACCCTTGCTGCACTTTCTTCCTAATGCCTGTACCAGCTTTTCTCCATATGGTATCGCCATTGTCTCTCCCTTTCACTTCTAACTGACTCTTATCCAACAGCCCCTCCCTTCTCACTCACTCTGCTCGCGTCTGCTCCCCCCCTTTCTCTTTTCCCTCCAAATTCCTTCTACTTTCAATAACCCACAAAGCACCCTATCGAACTTATTACAAGATCCACCAACAGTATTTTTACGTGTAATTTTAACCTACGTATATCTTTCTTCAACGGCAGCACCACAGACGGACCAGAGGCTTGGTCAATTGTCAACGCTTCACTCGGGCTCACACAGTCATTCTTTTCCAAACTTTCCAATTTTATCTCTGACAAATACATTACATTTTCAACAACAATTCTCTTTACAAATACATTACTTTTTCAACAACAATATTCTTCTCTTATCTCTTATCTCTTTACTCTTATTCTTCTCTTATCTCTTTCTTTTTACTCTCACTCACTCCCTACATCCGTTGAGACCTGCCTTATGGGCCGGTTCTCCCTAGACGAACACTGACCCGTAGCGCGCCGCAAACTTCCCCTAACAGTACCACTGCAGGTTTATCGTATCACTCACGTCACGTGCTCCAAAGAATTATGGAATCATCTTTTTTCTTCACTTCAATCGCTCTCGCTCATTCATTCATCTCTCTATGTTTCCACACTCACACACTCTCACGCGTTGGCCCACCTTATGGATGAAGCCACTACGACGAACGCTGGCTGGCTATGCGTCGCGTCCTTCCACCATCAGTATACTACTGCAGTGAATCTACCGACAAGTTTTATCGAACCTCCCACAGAACACAGCTCCAAAAAAAATTGGAATCGTCTATGAACACTGGCTCGCTATCGCGTTTCAGGCCTTCTCCTATCAGTAATCCTACTAAAGCAAGTCTACTGATAGGTTTATCGAACCTCAACACACAGCGTAGCTCCAAACAATTATGGAATCATATTTATCAACTCATTTCACACTTCCCACACTCATTCTTCAACAGAAAAACGGAATGCATTGCTCAATGTCCACAAAACACTTAATAATTTTTAGTCTATTTTTGCTCATTACATTATGTACTCACACTCAGTAGCTCTGGTCACTTTAATTTAGTTTATACTATTATACAATATGCAGAGTTTAATCAAATAGGTTCTGCTTACCTTCTTTTTGTAAGAGCGCTCGTGACCAGCTTTCTGAGGTTTGCACACAATGCCTCCTTTTTCCCGTTCCTTCAGACGTGGACTGTCCGTGGAATCTGGACCTGGAGTTTAACAACTTCTAATCCTGATTCCGTGGAATTCCTAAGTTTAACCACTACTCGAAACCATCCTCTGCTACCAAATTTGTTGCGAATTCCACTTGGAGGGTCCAAACGTCGGGACTCAATTAGCTAAGGAATCACTCTAGCTTTGATTAAGTATACCAAAAAGATTTATTAATAAAACAGAGCAATGCATTCCGGACAGAAAATACGTGCACGGACCTGAATGGAACATGACTAGCTCAGAGGTTCTCAAAAAGGCCCTCAGCAAAGGTGTACAACGGCTTATAAGGGCTCCCTTTAGGGAGCCCTATTGGTTAAAAGCGTCACTGGGCGGGTCATAGCGCCTTAGCAACAGTATTTCTATTGGCTGGGTGGGCGCGACTTCCTGTTTACATTCTTCGGCAATGTGTGGGTGTGTGTGTGTGTGTGTGTTGGGGGTCTTTCCTGTGAAAGACCCCTTTGTTCTCCTCCATTGTTAATGAGCACATGGCTTCTAGCCTTACTCTGTGTGTTGTCTTCCTGCTAGTCGTGGCTAATGCTTAACAATAAGATGTCGCTCCCACCTGGATGCCAAGTACAAGTAACAATATACTTCTCTTTCATTCAGTGTCTGACATGAGTTTTGTTTCATTAACTTATGCATAAGTTCATTCACAGTGTCTAAATATGATAACAATACCTGAGTACAATTTCTCACAATAATCACAATACCTGAGTATAATTTCCCACCACTCCCCTATATCTGAATATAATTTCCCACACTAGCCAGGATTCAAACCTAGAATCTTCTGATTCTTAATCAGACGCGTTATCCATTGCGCCACTAGCCTTACGTTCAGCATTAGCAATAGCTACGTTCTCACACCATTGTATGCAAACAGGGTTGATCTTTGTTGGCAAGTGTATAGAAGGCCAGTTAACCGTTTGTTACAGTCCAAAATTTGGGGACTCTTGCAGGACTTTTAGGCTAAGCTGTCTAGTTTCTATCAATGTAAAGTAAAGCAGAAGATGTAGTAATTCAAAGAAACAACAGAAAAGTAGCTTCTCACAGGTGCCGTGACCCAGATTCCTACCGAGGTTGCTGCAGCCACCGCAACGCAGAGTACCAAGCACTATAAGATCACGACCATTTGGTATTAAAATCATTGTGATAGCATAGTCTGAAATCAGATCCAAAATTATGCTGCTATTTTCTAGGTTCCCCTAATTGATGAGTAACAACTGACAATTCCAGGGACAGTTTGTCTAGTACTGCTGATTCTAAAAAAACAACAACAGTGAAAGCTTGACTATAGCTGTGTTTCAGTTAAATTGAAGGATTTAGAGCTGTTTTAGCACATGTTGAAAAGATATTTACGCATCATTTGGCTTTTTACTGTGTATTTGATTTACTGTGATAGACAGTTTTTACAGGAGTAAACTTGGAAATGAGGATCAAGTAAGTTAATAGCTAAAGAACAGAACAAACTATCCAGGAGTCAACCCTAACATCTTGTGATCTGTAGTCAGACGCATTACCCATTGCCCCACTAGCCCTACGTTCAGAGAGCATTGAGAGTACCTGGCTTCTCACACAATTCTATGCAAACAGTGTTGATCTTTGTTGGCAAGTGTACAGAGAAAACATAGTGGGAACTCTGAATATCAACTCTACTGATATTTTCCCATCTTTCCCTGATTGTTGACTAAGAAATGAAAATTTCATGGATGGTTTATCTAGCACTGCTGATTCTGTCCTTCAGGGACAATTTTTATTTTCAAGGAAAAATGATTAGCAAGCAAAAACAGAAAACCAACAACAAAAGCTTGATTATTGGTGTAGTTGACTGACACCAAGAGGCTTAGATGACTTTACACACATGTTGAAAAGATAATTACTCATCATTTGGCACTTTGTAGATGTACATTTTATTTGTAGAGTTTGTCCTGGGGGGTGAAGTTGGAAATGACGGACAAGAGCTTTAGTCGCTAAAGAGCACTACGAGCTAGCCAGGAATCAGACCTAGAATCTTCTGATTTGTAATCAGACACATTATCCATTGCGTCAAAGCTGGGGAACAATAGTCTGTAAGGGGGGGGAGAAGAGGAAAAAGGGGAAGAGGGAGGAAATGAGAGAAAAGATGAGAAAGATGCTAAATTACACACAAAGAAAAATCACATCTACAAAAATAAAATTTGACGGATGTGACTCCCTGATGGTCTAGTGGCTAGGATTTGGAGCTCTCACTGCCGCAGCCCGGGTTCAGTTCCCGGTCAGGACTTGACAGATACAGGTATAACATTTGAAAGACTAAGTTCCTAGACTTTTTTTTGGTTGATTTAGATTTGTCAAATTCTTCCTCATTAGTTTAACGCTGAACCCCAACACTTTTAAAGAGTTCCATTCCCTTTAAATCAAACCCCCGACAGCGGATGTATCCTGTTGACATCATTGATCATAAATACTTAATCTGCCTCCATTTCAATAACAATTCTTTTCATTTTTCAAACAGTAACTAAACCCCTAACCAACATTTTTTTCCCAAAAAAACAATGTCTGTGAATGTCAAGTAAGTAATGTTATTTTGGATTCAGGTCCAAATTTTGACATTTTAGTGCAATGCAAAGGTGCATAACAGATTGCTTTCTACTTACCTGGAGCGATGCAAAGCAGGGGTGGCCAACTAGTCAAGGAACAGCAAGAGACTTGGTATTTAAGAGTACAAACTGACTATGTGACAGATGTGTAATCTGTCATGTCCTGCCTTCTGAAGATCTAGCCAGGAGCCATTCCTTGCCTAAAACAATGAGTTATTCCAGTAAGTGAAAAGGAAACTCACATCTACAAAGATAAATTTGGAATATATGACTCCCTGATGGTCTAGTGGCTAGGATTCGGCGCTCTCACCGCCGCGGCCCGGGTTCGATTCCCGGTCAGGGAATGGTCAGGACTCGATACACTCTAAAGCAGATCTGTACTTTTACATACATTTTCATGTTAACTTTACAGAATTTTTCTGTTGTTTTTTTTTAAATACAGAAAAACACCAATAAATTACAAAAATAAACTGTGAATTTAAGGGACAACTAGCACGTGTGAAACCACCTGTGGGAGTGGAACATGGATGTGTAGAGATGGGCTTTCAAACAATGTACCTTTTGACATTTTGAAATGTCACAGTAGGAAAAGCAAAGGTATAAATAAAAATGAATTATGGCTCAACTCAATTTAGATTTTTACAGTAGAAATAAGGCATTACAAAGTCAAGAAACTAGGTGCTGATAGTGAAGGGCAAATGAAGCTTTGGTGAAGCACTGAACCACTTAGAGGAATTGGTTTGAAAATGGGTTCATTACTAGAAGCTTCAGTAACAGCGACCTCGCCTGGTGAAGGGCCAAGGCTGCATCCAAATGATCCCGACAAGATAGTGGACAGGAGGCTTTAGACTAGTGACACTGACGTGTACTAACAATGGGATAGCATTTTTTTTAAAATAAAGATTGTGTAATGTATTATTGGGTATTAGGTAATGAGTGCTTGGGGAAACAGAGGATATGCTTGTGTAACTATGGCCGGGGGGTATGTGGGACAGGGACCACTCATCGATTTTTATTAAGGAACATTATTTTTTCCACATGTTTGTGCATATGCACCAAACAAGAGTTTGGGGTATTTGGCCTTCTTGGAGACCTTGAATAGAGTCCTCTATGGGGCTCCAGTAGGGGACTCCATAGTTCTGCTGTGGGACTTCAACGCACACGTGAGGAACGGCCACCCTGATCTGAACCAGAGTGATTGTCTGTTGTTGGACTTCTGTGCTAGTCATGGATGGTCCATAACAAACACCATGTTCAAACATAGGGTGCTCATAAGTGTGCGTGGTACCAGAGCACCCTAGGCCGAAGATCAATGATCGATTTCATAATTGTTTTATCTGATCTGAGGCTGTATGTTTTGGACACTTGGGTGAAGAGAGGAGCGGAACTGTCTACTGATCACCATCTGGTGGTGAGTTGGGTCAGGGTATGGGGGAGGACTCTGGACAGACCTGGTAAGCCCAAACGGGTGGTACGGGTAAATTGGGAACGTCTGGAGGAGGCCCCAGACTTTCAACTGACACCTCCGGCGGAGCTTTTCGTGCATCCCTGTGGAGGCTGGGGGCATTGAACCTGAGTGGACAATGTTCAAAGTTTCCATTGCTGAAGCTGTGGTGGCGAGCTGTGGTCTTAGGGTCTTAGGTAGGGCTGCACGATTATGGCCAAAATGATAATCACGATTATTTTGATCAAAATTTTGATCGCGATTATTCTCACGATTATTTGTTGATTTTAACCAAAACAAATTGTATTGTCATATAGGCTATTTATAACTGCAAGAGGGAGTGTGATGGACGCTACTCACAGAGAGACGGCTGACTCATCATGAACGGGTCCCGCACGGGTCGAATGGCGGATAAACACGGCGTGTGTATGAAACGTCTGTATCTTCACTGCGCTGCATTTTTATGAACTATGATATTCTGGCCATGGGTCACATCTCTGGCCCAGGTCCAGGTCCAGCAGCTCCGTCTCACGCTGTTACTCTACCAACTGAAGTTAGCTGCATTCAATAACTTCTCCTGTGTTCTTTGCCGTGGCGGCCGCGATAGCAGAGTTACCATGGAAACACTGGTACAAATACAGGTTTAACCCTCATATTTAACAATATACAGCTGTGTTAATAAAAAATTAAATTTGTAGACAAATGTCAGAAGTTTGAACCGGCGGCCGCGGAGAGTAGAGGAGAGAGAGTAGGACGAGAGAGCGTAGAAAGATCCCACACAGGCACGGCTTTACAGACGAAATGGGTCATGTAACGCAAAATTAAACCATATCAATATAAACAGCATTGCAGCGGATGCGAGGACATTAGCACCGGTGCGTCCTAGAGGAGCTAACAGCTAACAGACGCTACTAGCACCGACTAGCTCTGGTCACTGCTGTTGTCTGAAAAACAACAGACGGGGTCACGGGACATAATGTTGCGTTTACTGGTAAACTGGTAAACCTTGAGACTGACGTATAACCGACTGCTATCTGTTGAGTTTTCCTCAAGCTACTCTGTCCTCTGGGACTGTCTACATCTAGAAAATAAGCTGCACATGGTGCAGTGAACTACTCTGACTGGCTCATGAGCAGACGGCTTTACGGAGCGGGAGATTGGCTTTGCAAAAAACCCGGAGCGTTCTATGAAATGACGCTTTATAAAAAATAATCGCTCGATCACGCAAATTTGATCGTGGGAAGTCCAAATCGTGATCGCGATTAAAATTCGATTAATTGTGCAGCCCTAGTCTTAGGTGCCTCAAGGGGCGGTAACCCACGGACACCCTGGTGGACACCAGTGGTCATTGAAGCCGTCCGACTGAAGAAGTCCTTCCGGGATATGTTATCCCAGCGGACTCTGGAGGCAGTGGCAAGGTACCGACGGGCCCAAAGGACTGCAGCCTCTGTCGTGACAGAGGTAAAGCAAGGGAGACGTTCAGAGAAGATATGGAGAAGGACTTTCGATCAGCACCAAGGTGCTTCTGGAAAACTGTTCGCCATCTCAGGAGAGAGAAGCGGGGAACCATCCAAGCTGTGTACAGTAAGGATGGGACGTTGTTGACCTCAATTGAGGAAGTACTAGAGCGGTGGAAGGAGCACTTTGAGGAACTCCTAAATCCAGCTGACATGGTCTCTGTGGTAGAGACAGAGGTGAAGGATAATGGGGGATTGTCGTCAATTTCCCTGATGGAGGTCGCTGAGGTAACCCTAACCTCTTTAGAGTAACATTGTCCAACATGGACAAGATAAATACTTAAGATTGGCAATAACTGTAGCTAAGTAAATAGCTTAGCATGTTTCATTATGTTTATTCACATTAGTTTTCCACACATCTACTAATGCCACTCAGATCATATTCCCTTCCTCAATATTCCATAAAGAAGCAAAGAATGATCATCAATGACAGAGAGCATACGAAGTGAATCATTACTCTCTGTCAGCTTCACGCTCAGAAAGGAATATCACGAATCATCATCGTGGTCAGCGAGACCAAACACTTTAGAAACACATTCCTCAAGTCAGAAACTCTAGAAATGATCCCTGAAAGTATAGTCTTGTTTAGACTGAGGGGGGGGGAAACTGCATCTCATTCACTGCAGAGTGATTGTCACTCAGGGTTCAGAGGGACAGAAGCTAATCGTTACGTGCTCCAGATTATGGTAGCTTCAATGTTACATAAATAAGCCAGACAGAGTTGTCCCTCATCTGGTGATAGAACCCTGATTCCCCCCCGTCCTGTTGGCTCAGAGCTTCACAGACTCAGTCCACAGGTACTAATTAGTTTGAGACGTTGTAATCACTGAGTTGTGGTTGTGATGGAAAATGAACCAGAATTAAAAACAAGTACACGAGTGAATGTTGCACTACACGCTTGCAGCTGTCATTCTGTTCATGGAAATGTCAATCTACACATTTGTGAATATTTTTTCTGTGACTTCACATTCAGAATACCGGTGTGTGAATATTTTCTACGAGTGCAAATTACAAATTCAGATTTTTTCTACAAGCTCTCGTGTTTTTTTTCATTGTGTGACATCAAATTAAGATCACACGTGTGTATTTTTACAAGTGCAAATTTTATTTTTACAAGTGCAAATTTAAATATATAAATTCAGATTTTTTTGTTCTGCAAGCTCTCACCTTTTGCCCCATATTTCCCTTCATATGAGTCAGAGCCAGCAGCACTAAGGAAGAGCAGCCTCTCCTACGGCGAGTGGTGGCGACCCACGGGGAAACTTTGGTTTCCCAGTCAGTTCCAGTAGTACAGGTGAGAAAGTGGTAGATAAAACGAGGACTGTGGGTCGGCGTTGTTGGTACGTTATTGGAATAAATCCAACATATCCAACGCCATCACCCAGACATGCCAATCACTGGAACGAGACAAAAAAACTGTCCAACGTCTCCTCCCTACAGTGGTTAACCAGCCTTTAGATCCAAATACAAATAAGGCCAAAAAATCACTGAATCAATCAGGATTTACACGTCACCTTCAAAGCCCCGTATCCACTCGTAGAGTAACCTGGCTTCAAGTATTTGCTGTATGTACTCAAACCTCGTTCCAACATGCCATCCCGTCCACCTGGACTTCAGTGTACCGTTCCACCCCTTTTATACATGTCAATCAAGCTGAGCCTGTAAAGGCCACACAGTCTGATTAGTCAAGTGGAAACACCTGTGGGAGTGGAACATGACTGTGTACAGATGGGCTTTCAAACAATGCAAATTTTTATACATGTCAAAGTAGGAAAAGCAAAGGTAGAAATAAAAATGAATTATGGCTTAACTCAGTTTACGTTTTTACACCGGACATAAGGCATTACAAAGTCAAGAAAGTAGGTGTTAACCCTTTCAAGTAACCTTGTCCAGCATGGACTGGACATTCTTCAAGCCTGACTATAACTTCAGTTAAATAGAAAGCTTAGTATGTTTTATTACTTTCACACGTGTTAGTTTTCCACATATCTGCTACTACCACTCTGAACATATTCTCTTCTTCAATACTCCATAAAGAAGCAAAGAACGATCATCAATGACAGAGAGCACATGAAGTGAATCATTACTCTCTGTCAGCCTCACGCTCAGAAAGGAATATCACGACTCATCATCGTGGTCAGCGAGACCAAACACTTTAGAAACACATTCCTCAAGTCAGAAACTTTAGAAATGATCCCTGAAAGTATAGTCTTAGTTAGACTGAGGGGGGGGAACTGCATCTCATTCACTGCAGAGTGATTGTCACTCAGGGTTCAGAGGGACAGAAGCTAATCTTTACGTCCTCCAGATGACTCTGAGGTGAGAAAATCTATTTAGATCTTTAAGAAGACCGATATGTAGATTGAATTAGATTTTCAGTCACTGTTGTCTCAATACTTCAGTGTCAGCCTACTTATTCTATCCAATAAATGCTCCAGTCCTTTCTTTGCATTAATTGGTCTCAGAATGTTGCAGGTTAACCACCACTGTTGATTATTGGGTACAAAAGCACTCAAGATATATGTATTTATATCATTTTTTAAATGTCTCCAAATAATGTTAAAAGTTAGTTTTTGGTAATTTTTAGTATTCGCTGGTTTATTAAGTCAATTCGGCGATGACGTCACACTGGGGAGCGAAGTCTCAGCCTGGCACTAGAACTACGGCGACTGACTGGGATGAGGAAGAGGAGGAAAAGCCAGCAGCCAAATAATTAACAAAATAACGAAACGGGCATATTTGTGTTAACCATGACATGTGGGACAACAATTGGACGGTTGGGTTTAGGAAGCAATAACGGCACTTCTTTTTCCCACAGCCCTCTTTTTCAGAAGCGTGGGTAGCTCAGTTGGTAGAGCATCAAACTTTTATTCTGAGGGTCCAGGGTTCAAGTCCCTGTTCAGGCGTGCAGTTGCACATTTTGCTTGATGCCATGATAAATTGTACACTTTGGCAATCCTTAACACTTTCAGACACTGTATCAAAAAGAAATGTGACTGTTTTTTATGCAGGTTTGCATCATAACAATGCGGGTGCTATCTCTAAATGATCAATGGGCAACCTACATCCATCTTGATAGCACCCAAATCTCTGTTCTGATCTCCCTGCTTGGATGGCAAGTCATCTGGTGGATTTTTTCCATCAAGAGGAAGCTGATCAAGAGGGAGAGTTGTTTTATTGTACCAACTAGCAGTAAAGTTTATTTGTCTGGAGCCATAAAATTGCATTAGGTTATCAACGTTTTCAGCGAAAAAGAAAACCACAGCTCAAGTCCCTGGTAAGGCAACAGCTTGATTCTGGGATTTGTATGAAGTGCTCGCTATTGTCATCTGTCATGCAGGTTTGCTGGATGTTCACAGTCTGCTAGTCGCCATGAGTTGTGACTTTGAGCTTTTTAATTAACCTTTTTGGCCAATTTTCAACCAGTTTGTGCAATAACATTTGGTGTTGCATTGTGCAAATTATGGTCTACCCTCCTGCTGTCCAGAAGACTGTAATCATGGCAACAGCTCAATGGTCTTCATTTACTTGCACTTTAATCTGTAGTTCAGCAGATTGTTTTTTCCACAGTCACTTGCTTTTGAAGCCTGGGTAGCTCAGTCGGTAGAGCATCAGACTTTTAATCTGAGGGTCCAGGGTTCAAGTCCCTGTTCAGGCGTAGAGTTGCACGTTCTGCTAGATGAGTTGTCCATTTGACATGCTTGTATGGACATGGACAAATTCAGACACTATCATCTCATGTGTGTTCCATGCGCAAGTCTTTAAAAAGAATTGTGACTGTTTTTCAAGCAGGTTTGTATCATAACAATGTTGCTGGTAAGTCTAAATGAACAATGGGCAACCTACATCCGTCTTGCTAGCACCCAAATCTCTGTACTCATCTCCCTGCTTGGATAGTATGTCCAAGGACATACCACATATGTTCTATAACCCTTTTCATTGGTTTGCTACCACACTTAAATAATTCCTTTCATTGTATCAATCTCAGAAATAACCAAAGAATGACAAATTCCATTAATGTGCTTGTGCCAGTATTCAACCACCTGTCACTGTATTTTTAGCAGCAGTAGTGTTATTTTGTTTTTTAAAACACCTGCCCCATGTGAGGGTTGAATTCACGACCTTCAGATTATGAGACTGCCTACTGCGCCAACGAGGCTATGAAAGGCATTGCAATGATTCGCAAAATTTCAGAAAAACTAACAATTTGGTCGTCAATCTTAATAAAAACAATGTATGCGGAGACCTATGTTCTCACACAAAGGCTAAGATTGACCCTATATGCTTTGTCATGACCCCATGAAAAGGGGAGACAAAAGACTGTGTGCAAAGGTTGTATACATGTATGCAAGGTGTATGCATGGATGAGTGTGAGGTATGGTGTCAGCGATTTATGCTGGACAGTGTAAAACTAACAAAGATGAGCGGGAGAGGTGCTGGACTGAGAGCACCTCTAGGACAATCACAGATGCACAACCAATAATAAAACACTACTGGGTGAATGCGTTCAGAAAATGAAGAACATTGTTCAGAAAGCTTAATGAAGCTTCATTTGACCATAACTATTAACCACCTGAACCTGGTAAAAGGTATGAGGTACTCCTGCATAGCTAGCCAGAGATTTACCTCCTGTAGATGGTGGTCGGCGTTCCAATGAGGCTTGGAAATTTGCAGATGGTGATTCAGAGGAGATGTAACAGTTTAAAGTGTAAAGTAACTTAATTTTCTAAATTGTCACTTTTTACTGACAAAATCAAGTCTGTATTTTGGTAAAAATCAAATCAAATGTTTCCTGTTGTTTCCGTTGGTCTAGTGGTATGATTCTCGCGGATGAGCCCTGATGGCAGGAGCGGTTACAACCCTAATCTGTAATTTAAAATCCAGTTTATCCAGTTAATTTAACACAGATTAGGAGCAAGCATTGTGTTGGCAATTTTTCATATCCTGCTTCAACAGCACGCAATAGAAAAAACTGGGAAAAAATGTGAGGAACAAACAGGACTCTCCTTGTTCGTTGGTCTAGGTTTATGATTCTCGCTTAGGGTGCGATAGGGTCTGGATGAGACTACTTAGCATAGAAGTGGAGGTATGGATTGAATAATCTGGTTTATTTATTGAGTGTGATGGACGAGAGAGTGTCACCTATTTGGCAAATTCATCACAATATTACTATTACTTTTTACTGGCAAAATCAAGTCTGTGTTTTGGTAAAAATATTTTGTATCAAATGTTTCCTGTTGTCAAATGATATTGGAAAGCTGAATCGGGCAGTGGAGCCATGAAAAGACCCCACGCCAATCTACCTGACCATAGCCTTTCAAGTCAGTGACAAATCCAAGCTGCATTTCCTTTTTAAACTGCTTTTCTTTCTACCAAATTCAAGTTCCAATTTTGGCTAAAGTAGTCTGTTGTCCAATAGATGGTGGAAACTAGGCTTATCTGCTGTCACTTTTGACTGAAAAAATCAAGTTTGAATTTTGGTAAAATATTTTGCTTCAAAAGTAGTCTTTCATCCAATATAATCAGAAAGCTCAATCTGGCAGTGTTGCCATAAAAACACTACATGCCAAACAAACTACTTAGCAATTGCCTTTCAAGTCACTGACTGATCACATTTACTTGATGGAAAATTGCTAATAAGATGCTTTTAAGTGGCTAGTTGGTCTAGCGGCATGATTCTTGCTTTGGGTGTGAGAGGTCCCGGGTTCAACTTCCGGACAAGCCCTGATGGCAGGAGCTGTTACGATCCTAATCTGTAATTTAAAATCCAGTTTATCGTTAATTTAACACAGATTAGGAGCAAGCAATGTGTTGGCAATTTTTCATATCCTGTTTCAACTGCACGCAATAGAAAAAACTGGGAAAAAATGTGAGGAACAAACGAGCAGGACAGGACTCTCCTTGTTCGTTGGTCTAGGTTTATGATTCTTGCTTAGGGTGCGATAGTTCCTGGATGAGACTACTTTGCATAGAGGTGGAGGTATGGATTGAATAATCTGGTTTATTTATTGAGTGTGATGGAGAAGAGAGTGTCACCTATTTGGCAAATTCATCACAATATTACTATTACTTTTTACTGGCAAAATCAAGTCTGTGTTTTGGTAAAAATATTTTGTATCAAATGTTTCCTGTTGGCAAAAGATATTGGGAAACTGACTCAAGCTGCATTTCCTTTTTACGAATATGAATGTTAACCTGCAGTTCTGGAATGTTAAGCTGCAGTTCTAGAACAATAGGTTGAAGTTTTAGAATTTGAACATGCATTGTCAGCAGACTTTAGTTTGATCTGAGGAACAGTAGGTCAGCACAGGCCATGATTGTAGAATGCAGGCACATTTTAGTCTGGTAAATTACAGGGATTTTTACACTGGGATGGACCTGCTAATCTTGACAGACGATCTGCCCCAATACAGCCACATTATACGGTGCAGAACTCAGTGATTCCCACTCTCTAAAACAGCACCGCCCAACGTGGGGGTCGAACCCACGACCCTGAGATTAAGAGTCTCATGCTCTACCGACTGAGCTAGCCAGGCACTTCTTAACCCTTTTGTTGTCCTAGTTGGGACGCATGACATTATCGTTTGGGTCCTGGGGACCCTTGACGTTCCTTTTCGGGTCCCAGGGACCCTTGACATTGTCCTTCAGGTCCATAGGACCCGTGGCACTGGCCTTGCGGGTCCCAAGGACCTGTGGCATTGTCCTTCGGGTCCATAGGACCCTTGACATTGTCCCTCGGGTCCATAGGACCCTTTACATTGTCCTTCGGGTCCATAGGACCCTTGACGTTGTCCTTCGGGTCCCGGGGACCCTTGACGTTGTCCTTCGGGTCCATAGGACCCGTGGCATTGGCCTTGCGGGTCCCAAGGACCCGTGGCATTGTCCTTCGGGTCCAGGGGACCCATGACATTGTCCTTCGGGTTCCAGGGACCCTTGGCATTGGCCTTATGGGTCCTTGGGACCCGTGGCATTGTCCTTTGGGTCCCGGGGACCCTTGACGTTGTCCTTTGGGTCCTAGGGACCCGTGGCATTGTCCTTTCGGGTCACGGGGACACGTGGCGTTGTCCTTCGGGTCCCTAGGACCCGCAACATTGCCCTTCGGGTCCAAGGGACCCGTGGCATTGTCCTTCAGGACACGGGGACCCTTGACATTGTCCTTCGGGTCCCAGGGACCCGTGGTACACTCAATCGGTCGTATTAGTTCTGCTACCCTCGCATCGTCCTGCCTTTGAGTCCCTGAAATTCTGGCCAGTGGCTTGTAGTTGTAGTAAAAACAGGAAAGGCAAAGGCAAGTGGAAAGGGAGGTTAAAAAAAGAAAACTAAAGGCTTGACATTAGTCTTCTAATTATTTTTATTACACACACACACACACACACACACACACACACACAATATACACTTTAGACACATTTGTCTTCTTGTTGTTGTCATTTTTTTTCACGTCATCTTGTTTTGGACCTGTGCACTTGTTGCACGTGGCTCGGCACAGCCGGGGGAGCAGCTGCAGCATGGCCCGTCGTTTCACTCTGGAGTTGAAGCTGCATCGGATTCTCGTGAGCAGCGGTGCCGCTCGCAATGTCCCCGCTGAGGCCAAGGTACAAAAAGGAGAAAACCCACAAGAGGCCCGCGACAAACACGACGACGACAACCACCACCGTGACTGTGATGGCAACGGGTGTGCGTCACAGGAGGACCAACACACACACAACCACAGCAGAGAAAAAGACTACTGCTGCTACGACGACGATGACAAAGATGATGACCAAGGCCAAGTGGACGTTGAAGTATAGACAAAGAAGGAGAACAAGTGAATGAAGAAGAAGAAGAAGAGGGTGGACATGCAAGGGACGAAGAAGAAGAAGAAGAAATAGAAGAAGAAGAAGAAGACAGAGATGAAGAAGTACAAGTAGGAGAAGACGATGAAGAAGAAGAAAAAGAAGAAGAAGAAGAGGGTATTGAAGACGAGGGCAAGAGAAGGATGAGGAAACCTTTGTGTCAAAAGATGGCAAAGTCAAATGGTCCTCAAAAACGTGTCATCCCAGTGTCCCTAGACCTCATTGCCACACCACCGAAAAGGACAAACCCGACCAAGAAGAGGACACGACAGACGCGGCTACCGCGCTGCTACAGCGCCCGGAACCCACAGAGTACGCCGCGGAACACGTCCACGACATAGTGTCTGCGTTTGGCCTGTTTGTCACGCGGCAAATCGAAGACATGGTTGTGGCCGTCACGAACCTCGAGGGTCAAAGGAGATGTGCCACAGCCGGCAAGTGGAAAGTGATGGACGTCACGGACCTGCAAGCCTACCTCGAGCTGCTGCTCCTCGCGGGCGTGTACCGGTCCCGCAACAGGGCCTTGGAGAGCCTGTGGCACGAGGAGAGCGGCAGGGCCATTTTCCGCGCCACGATGCCAATCAAGCAGTTCCACGCGTACTCTAGACTGTTGCGATTCGACGACCGCGAGTCGAGAGCTGCCCGCCGAGCCTCGGACAAACTGGCGGCCGAACGAGAGGTGTGGGACGAGTGGACGCGGCAGCTGCCTCGCCTCTACAACCCGGGCACCGACGTGAAGGTGGACGAGCAGCTGGTGCCATTTCAAGGTGTTGTATTTGTTGCTTTGTTGTTGTTTTCGTTTTGTTTTTTGTACCATTGCCGTACAATTGTCTTTCTTTGTGTGTGTGTGTGTGTTTGTGTTATCTAAAAAATTTTAATTTATTCTTCCATCTCGTTCCATCATGTTCCATCTTCTTGTTTGGACACGCTACTTCCACAAGGTCGATGCGTCTTCTGTCAGTACATGCTACGGTGGCCGGGAAGTGCAAGACAACATTACAAAGTCTGAAACACTTTTACAAAGATCGAGACAAATTTACATTTAAAAAACAAATTAACAAAACGCAAAACACTTTTACAAAGAACAAAACAAATTTACATTTTAAAAAACAAATTAACAAGACTCAAAACACTTTTACAAAGAACAAAACAAATTTACATTTTAAAAAACAAATTAACAAGACTCAAAACACTTTTACAAGTCCCGAAACAAATTTACAAACGACAGATTCTTCACGGAAAGGGAATGTACCACACACCGGAAGTGACACGAAGTAATACGGAAGTGACACGGTGTTGTTGGTGAGCGCGGGCAATTCGCGTTGTAGTTGTGGAGTAAATGGCGTAAATGAAGTTTATGGTGACCGAACATGGACTGCGACCGAGGGATATTTTTCCCGTTTTGTGGCAAACACATGAACACATTAACGCGGTTTTGCTTCACGTGTGGCCGGTGTTTGGAGTTTCTAAAGGACGCGGACCAGACGGAAACACCGGACATACTGCATCATTGCGTTCAGTATTTTAACGAGGGCCATTCCTACGCTGTAATCGTGGACATGATGTCAAGCCTACACGGTGTAAACATCAGCTTGAGGACTCTTAAAAGTAAACTGAACGAAGCCGGGTTGTACCGCCGAAAGGATTATTCCTCTCCAAACACCGTGAGTAACGCCATCAGATTGGAACTTCGTGGACCTGGATAACTATTTGGCTACCGCACGATGTGGCAGGTACTTAAACAAAAGTACAATCTTCGAGTGAAGAGAGATGATGTGATGAATTTGCTCCGGGAGCTTAATCCTCGAGGGTGTGAGAGCAGAACACGCAGAAGGTTTACAAGAAGAACCTACCACTCAATGGGACCTAACTATATGTGGCACGCAGATGGTTATGATAAACTTAAGCCATTCGGTGTGGCCATTTGGGATGCATAGATGGATTTTCACGTAAAGTACTGTGGCTTGAATGTGGACCAACAAATAATAACCCAACGGTGATTGCTCACTATTTCATGTCATGTGTGCAAAACCTCGGTGTCATCCCCATGAGACTGAGGACTGATTGCGGCACTGAGAACGGCATAATGGCTGCAATTCAATGTACCCTACGCTACCATCACAGTGACTACTACTCTGGAGCGTCCAGTCACATGTACGGCTCATCTATAAATAACCAGCGTATTGAGTCCTGGTGGTCTATATTTAGAAAGGGGAGATGAGTGAACGTTCATAAAGGCTCATTGCATCTTTTGGTCATTCGATTTTCTTCTCTGGAACGAGTAATAGAAAAAGAAAAAACGAGCACAATAAAAATATCTGAAAAAATATAAGGAAGGTAGTTTCTGAAAAGAAAATTGAATGACCAAAAGATGCACAACCCATAAATTTAATTACAACTAATCTTTGATTTTATTATTCCAACGTGTATACACTTAAAGGTTTAACTAAAATGTCTATCCGTTTCTATAGGTCTCAGTTCTGGATGGAGTTATTTACGGACCTTAGAGATGCCGGATACTTTAACGGGAGTCATGAGCACCAGTGTCTCTTGAGATACTGCTTCGGTGAGGTTATTCAGAAGGACTTAGATGAGTGTGTGAGACTGTGGAACAGTCACAGGATTCGCCCTTCCAGAACAGCAGCATGTCCAGGAGGAGTGCCCAATGAACTCTACTACTTACCACACAGGTGATACATTGGTGATAAATAGGTAAAAGTATTAATCTAACGTTTTAGTTTAAATGAAAACAAATGCAATTATGTTTTCTATTTAACATAGGTTTGGTTCCAGAGACTGTGCATTTCCAATTCAACAGGCTGAATTGGATGCCCTTCCTGAGGCTAGCCTGTTCATTACTCCTTGTGGGGACCCAAACATGCAGGAGTACTTGGACTTTGCCATGGACCACAATCAGTTACTGAAGCCAGAAAACTGGGAGTCTGCATCAGAACTGTACATGAATCTAAAAGAAATTGCTCAGCTATGAAAGGATCAAAAAGGGAGTTTTTATTGTAGTGGTGGAACCCTGTCTGAACATAATGTTTACGAATCTGTCACCCACAGCTTTGCTGTTCAAGTGTAAAGTAAATTAATCAAAAATAATAATGAATATTTATTAAAATTTTGTAGTAAAGAACAACTTCTTTTAAGTACTTCTTCATCTAAAACAGTGACAAATTAAGGGATCCCAGTCACATATCTAAAACATTTTTAAAATGTTAACTGAGAAAAAAAAAACATGCTCACATACTGTTACATTATAAAATCAACTTTGGCAACTTCACTTTAAAGTGCACCTTTAACAACAGCTTTAACTCTGAGTCATTCATCATATAGCTTAGAAACAGCCAAATCCTGGACTATTTTGAATTCCAAAGTCCATTTGTGACTTAAACAAAGTGAATGAGTCTAGGAGTGGTAATCTCAAGGAGTTTGAACATGTGTTTGCCATGGGGAACGCAGAGTCATTCAGGAACTCTATTTGTGGCGGTGGTTCCAAGCCAGATGGGGGAAGTGAAGACAGCCCAGTAGCAAACATCAAAACATCTTCCACAGACACAGCAGCCTGGCCTTCTACAAAGAAAAACAATTCAGATAAATCTTTGGCATGCGTTTTCTTAACTTGTTATAAAAAACAAACTAACAAACCTTCACAATCAAGGAGATAATCTGCCCAATAGGCCATGGGTTGACTTTCTTTAAGTCGTCGATTACTCCCTGATGGACTGAGGTCAGGTTTGAAGAGTTTCTCAAGTTCAAAAGCAGTGAGTCGCTTTTCAGAGTGGCACAGAACAGGGGCCAGCAAAGTAGGGTGTTGCTGTAGTGCAGTCAAAAACTCCAGGGTTGAAAGACCATCTCTGAATCTACATGGTGAACACAAACATTGATTCACTGTTGTATAGTGCCAATTTAAATTACCTAAGAAAACAAATGTTCTCTTCAATTACTATCTACCTTAAACATTTGGGAGGAAATTGTTCTGTTGACCATTGAATTAAAAAAAAAACTATTTTTGCATTGCACATTAAAAGTTAATTGTTACAATCTAAGTTTTAAACGACAAAGACTGGAATGGCTATGTGGCTTGAGCACTTATACAGTGCCTTCAGAAAGTCTACACAGCCCATGCAATGTTTCAAAACTTTGAGTTAGAGATTTCATTTAAAATATTATTCGTCATCAGTCTACACACAATACATCATAAGCTAGGCAAAAACAGGTTTTGAGAAAATTGTAGCAAATTTAATAAAAAAAGAAGAAAAAAACTGAAATATCACATTTGCAGAAGTTAGTGAGCCTTTTCTCAGTGACACTGGTACAGTATTGAGCACCTATGGAAGTAATTCCAGCCTGGATTCCTCGTGTATGAAGCTACAGCCTTTACACACCCATCAACATCCCCACACTCTTTATATCTGTATATATTTTCATGGACAAGTACACTAAAACCTCTGCGTGTGACTGGATCTCTATGAGAACTGAGGGCAGGAATAGATTCAGATGTAAGTGACACTGGTACAGTATTGAGCAGGTGGTTGGATAAAAAGCAGCAGTCATCAAGGGTTTGATGGATCAAGTGAGCCTCAAACCATCACTCTGCAGCCAGATGTGTAGCAGATGTGGATGGATAACTTTAAGGGGTAACTGGACTTATTTTCCTCTTGAACTTTATGGAGTTAGTCAGGAAGAGAATCTAATTTCTGTTTTTGCTTTGTCATTATGATGTTTTGTGTGTAGATTGATGAGGAAAAAGATTAATATCTATTTTTAATTGAATATATAAGATGTGCAGACTTAATGAAGGCACTGTAGTGTGACACAAGACAGAAGGAAGCGACATCACATAGTTGAAATACACTAAGGTACAAATTCTGTCACAGTGACAAATTGATAACAGATATACATGTTTGCATAAACCAAACATGGAGACAATGAGGCATTTAACTAAAAAATCTTACATAACATTTATAAAAAGAATCTTACCTGTCAATTACAGATGAGTTGCGGTCAATAATATACCACTGAAGGTAGTCGGACACGATTTCTTTCTTTTCTTCGACAGTAGCCACGTGCCTCAGACAACCTGCTGTCTGTAACATTGTGCTGTGTCTCATCATGCATTCTTGCAGAGCATCCAATGAAGCAGCACTCTCAATCTGAAAGACATGAAAAGACAAACACCCCAGTCAATAACTGTATGCACTATATCTCGTAGCCTATTTTTAATGACATACATAGCATGGTGTAATTTTACAGCATCAAAGACTAATAAATCAATGAAACAAATTCTGCACGTGATATAGGAATTAAACATTGTCTCAAAACACTGCAGGAACTATGTAAAACTCTGCCATACCATACTGTAGCCCTTATGCTATTCTCACCTCTTGCAAAGCTTTCCCTATGTCTTCATCAGTTATTAAATTAATTGGTGCTTTGAATGAAGGCTGGCCTGAAAGATAATGTACAAGATCTTCTGACAGGAAATGGGGTCCTGGACCTCCATGCACAACTGACACAGCAATCATCTTTCCTGCCAGGTAGTACTCATCCTCCCTAACAGCTGTGAATGAAGTCATAATGCAAAATTATAACAAAATGCATTATATACTGTAATATACAAGCATATGTCATGTGATATATATGGTCAATGATCATTAACCAACCATTAGTAGCCTATAGTACACATCTAACCCATATGCATACCATTTGCATTGTAGACCAAGAACCGATGTCCTTCTGGTCCATCAAAAATGGGCCGGTCTTTTAGGTCAGGGGTTCCCAAAACTTTCAGCCCGCGACCCCCAAAGTAACGGTGCAAGTGACTCGCGACCCCCCCCCCCCCCCCCACCCCCCCACTATAAACATTGCGCGCAACCGCGCACGCACTACAGGCGTATCCAAACATGAGCATATTGACAACACAAAATAACACAACAGCCATGACATTATTCTACAGTAATTTACTCATTACTTTAATTTGAACTTAATCTCACCTAATGAGGTGGATGTGCAGTATGTTTGGAGCACAGCAAGTTAAAAAGCTCTATATTTTAATTTAAAATAGTTTTTATATACATTACACACTAGGCCAAAAAAAAGAAAAATCCCTTTTACCTATTTCGGCCTTACAGTATTCGGCATTTCGTGGTGTTGGTTTTAATCGGTCTGGAGTAACAACTGTGGGCATCAGCGATGGGGCGAAGGTAAAGCCCGGGTTGGTAACGCTGCTACCACCGTGAGTACGGCGGGGATGGACTCCGTTCTGGACCAGGAGGCAGCGCCGGGCGCTCGCTCTGTGGACGGAGCGGGACACGGAGCTAGATGGCCGGTGGCTGCCTACGTGTTTATACAACTTTATACATCCTCAAACTGCCTGGAATCACACACATCCTCTCCAAGGAGGGCACCAGCAGGGACATTGTCTGGAGGAAGTTCAGGCAGCAACTGGCAGAGGAGCTGAGACACGAGTTTAGAGGAGGAAAGGGAGCGGGGCGCGGTCCGAACCCCGGGGTGGGGGGGACGCGGTCCGAGGAGCAATGCGCACTACGGCAGACACCAACACGGAGGCAGTGACAGGTTAGGTTAGGTTATAAATGTTCAAAGAAAATACTTTTAGGTGTTATTTGCATGTTTACATACCATATTTTTCAGATGTGAATGGAATAATTACGTTTTACTACTATGCCATGTTATGAGTTATTGAAGTACCTGGGCAACTCAAGTGTATAATTAAACACGTTAAATTGTACATTTTGGTGTTATTTCGTTTTTCTAAAGATATCCTAACACAGTACCTGCATTAAAATTGCAATTAGGTATTTATCATGACAGATTATAGAGTTTAGAGTCTTGCGGTTCCAGTAGCCTACTTTTGGAATCCCGGCAGTTGTAGTGTTAATGTTGGAGACCGCTACTCGGAAAGAAAGAAAATCAAAACAGCTGTTCCCTTTTTATTTAGTTGCTTGGTTTTATTTTAAATGTATCCACTAGTTTTATCTTGTGTTAAAATCATGGCTAACATGCTATTTCTAATCGTTTTTAAATTTTTATTTTATTTCTGGAAATCAACTCGCGACCCCCCCTCTCTGGCGGTCGCGACCCCCACTTCGGGAATCACTGTTTTAGGTGTTTCATTAGTAGAGTTAAAAACTCTCGTCTTGGACCACCCGTGTCAATTCCCTTTTCCAAAACACCAGTATCATCAGTGAATTTGACCAGCATGTCACAGGTTTCAGAATATGTTGTACGCTTGAAACCTCTGACTGCCCCATCCCAAACATTAGCCCTTGAGATGTTGAACCGACTGACTCTTTTATGATCAATAGGAAGCGACAGGTTTGCCACGATGTCAGGTAATGAAATGTCCGTCTCCTCCCTGTAATGACAAAAGTGACTTCATTTGTGAATATTCCAGATATACCAGAACTATTGCACTGTAAAATAATGGAGTGCTATAGTCAAAAGCTGTCATATTACATTGCTGTGTGTTGGATATTCTTCACATTGACAGCAACAGGCTCTTCATCCTCTGGCTCAACATTGGGTGAAAACAGGTCTGTGTATTTACTGTTGGTAATGACCATTTCCATGTCAAAACATCTTACAAACAAAAATGCCTTCCCCGTGTAATCAGTAAATATAAATTATGTCAGTCATTATTTTTATTTTTTTACTTACCTGTAGCAAGAATTTTTTCTGGATTTGTTTCAGGTTGATCCAGATCCTCAGCATCAGATATTACTATCTGAAAAACAGATTAAAATGTCTGAAACAACAACAACATTGGAAGCAAGAAATGTCATGCAGCCACAGTCTCCCTTATTACCTGTCCTGGCTGAATTGTTGAATGTCCTGGTGCTTGTCTGAAACATGATAAAAACACAAAATGATTAGCTCCATGATAAAGACTATAATGTAGTTTTGAGTAACACATAGTAGTAGGTGGGTCTTTTCTAGTGGCCAGGGTGCTTTGGGCTAGAGTGGGTGTTGTGGACATCTTAAAACCAGCAAGTGTCCTTCCAGCATACAATAGTCAAATCATGTAAACATTATGTATGCAGCCCAAATTCCTATTGGTTGATTATCACTAGATACAAAACACTGTCTCTCATTACATCTATTTGACTCCCTGACAAAGTTCAGAAAAAAAGTTTGTTTAATTGGTTCAGGTTGACTGCGCCAATTCAATAAAGGTCTGGATCATTCTCATATTTTTAATAGTTTGGTTAATTTGTGTCATTTGTGTTTATTCACCTGAAAGAGAAACTGTATTTCTGTAGGTTTATTCTGTTAAGTAAAGCTCAGACAGGCAGCTGTGTGTCCTTTAGGTAGGGAGCAAGTTACAGAAACAGTCAATAGCATGTAGCAACGTTGAGCTCATGTGCAGGGTTTCTGTATTTCCAGGTGAGCAAAAGTGGAACAATACATCTCCAAAAATAGCAATATAAATGTTTAATGTGTATGTGAATGAGTAGTGAAATATCTGCTGGTTGAAAGCACTGTAACCCAATAAAATTAATTATTATTTCCAGTCAAGAACTAAAGAAATAATTTCAACCCATGCAAGCCAGAAAGTTTCTTTGTGTCCAAGCGTGCAACACCTACCTTTCATCTTCTAGTTTGTGTTTAGGAGTACTTCGATTTTTTGGTTCAAAAACCTGAGAGGAAATTGATAAAATTATCAATAGCTTCTATTGTTGTTCCATTACCACATACACCATAAATCAATGCTGAATGGTTGTCTGTGTTACTGTATAATAGTACCGCAAAATAATCAAAACAAGCCACTTTTACCACTGAAATATAGACCAGGACATATTTTATGCTTAAAATCCAATGTACATCTAATAAAGTAATACAATACAAATATTTACATAAATACATACATATTTTAAAAAAGAGAAGTAACTCATGTACCAAAGTGTCAGCTTGATTGAATTCGGCTCTGCTCCTTGTTGTGATGACAATTTCAGAATCAGAGTCTGAGGTATCATCCACTCAAAATAATAAATCAAACAACCATTATCTATTCTCCAGCAGAGTATCTAAATATGTAAAAAAATATGAAATCATGAGATCCACTAACCTCCTTTATAGTGTTTTTCTAGGCAAATGAAAAAAGTGATCCTGGAATATGCCTTTCCTATTTCCTTTTTATATTCTGCCAATTTGAATGGCCTTTCTGACCCGGGCACATGGACCACCTCTGAGCAGTCTGGATACAAAAGGACATAAGGTCCTTCGTGCATGTCCTTGTTAAATGTTCTCATTTTCTGCACAGCTTGTTTCAGTAGATCGGGTGCTGCTACTTCTGGGTCTGTAAATACCGGGAGCGTTTTCCCTCTTAGAGGTTTTAAATCAGTTCCATGTGGCACCATCAATCCTACGTTTATCTAGTAAAATAAATATATAAATAATTTATACGTAGGTAAAATAAATATACACATACACACAAATACATATAGAGCTTTGCAAAATTGTATAGGACGGTCAAACTTACCTGGACGTTTTTTCTTTCTTTAGGCCTATTTCTTCGTTTTGGCCCGTAGTTAAAAGCCTGTCGTTCTTTAGACTTGGAGCTTCTGTACTCCATGAACTGTTTGTATGATGGGCATGGATGTTCGGCTGAAATGGACAGAGTTCCGTTTCAAAATAGAAAGTCAGCAGCCGCTCAAGAAAATCATAGCATTACTGACTTTTAGTCACATGGCCCCAGATAGATAGCATTTTTTGTTTTGCTACACTTACTTTGATTAACACTGTCCGGCTGTCGAGACGACGCCTGCGTTTCAAGTGTTTCCGTCTGGTCCGCGTCCTTTAGAAACTCCAAACACCGGCCACACGTGAAGCAAAACCGCGTTAATGTGTTTGCCACAAAACGGGCAAAATATCCCTCGGTCGCAGTCCATGCTCGGTCACCATAAACTTCATTTACGCCATTTACTCCACAACTACAACGCGAATTGCCCGCGCTCACCAACAACACCGTGTCACTTCCGTATTACTTCGTGTCACTTCCGGTGTGTGGAACATTCCCTTTCCGTGAAGAATCTGTCGTTTGTAAATTTGTTTTGTTCTTTGTAAAAGTGTTTTGAGTCTTGTTAATTTGTTTTTTAAAATGTAAATTTGTTTTGTTCTTTGTAAAAGTGTTTTGAGTCTTGTTAATTTCAATCAATCAATCAATCAACATTTATTTATATAGCACTTTACAGCACCAGCAGGTGTCCAAAGTGCTTTACATCATCAAGAAAACAAACACAACATTCACGTGAGACACAAACAAACAAAACAAACAAACAGACAAAGCATAAAAAAAACAGACAGATTAAGTAACCTATAATCATCAGAAGAAGAATTGTTACACCACTACTGTGTATTAAAAGCCATTCTAAATAAATAAGTTTTAAGTTTTGATTTAAAATGAACAACATCCGTTATAATGCGAATGTCTGGCGGGAGCTTGTTCCAGAGTTTTGGGCCAGCAACAGCGAAAGCCCGATCGCCCCACTGCTTGTACCTCGACCTCGGGACTTCTAGAGTCCGCAGATTGGAAGACCGCAACAACCGATTTTGCCCACCCAAAGTTAAAAGCTCGGACAAATACTTTGGGGCAAGGCCATTTAGGGCTTAAAAAACAAACAATGCAATTTTAAAATCAATTCTAAAACGCACCGGAAGCCAGTGTAGAGTAAAAAGAACGGGAGTGATGTGTGCACTCCGAGAAGTATTTGTGAGAAAGCGAGCAGCGGCATTTTGCACAAGCTGCAGACGTGCGATGGATTTTTGATTGAGGCCACCATAAAGAGCGTTGCAATAATCGAGACGTGAACTAATAAAGGCATGAATAGCCTTTTCCAAATCGTGCCTGTTAAGAAAAGGCTTTACTTTAGCCAGGAGACGAAGTTGGAAAAAGCTTGTTTTGACAACATTGCTTATCTGTTTGTCAAATTTCATGCTACAATCAAATGTCACACCCAGATTTTTTACAGTTTGCTTGGCGCATGAAGTCAGAGCTCCCAGACTTAAAGTTTGATTGTTTGACATGTATTTAGTACTGAAGATAATACATTCGGTCTTGTCCTCATTCAGGGTCAGGAAATTGCGAGATAGCCACAACTTGATATCATTAATGCCATTTAGGAGGCAGTTTAGTGCAACACTGTCATTGGGTTGTATAGGCAGATAAATTTGCAGGTCATCTGCATAACAATGAAATGACAGGTTGTGCTTTTCGATTATAGCTCCTAATGGCAACATATATAAAGAGAACAAGATAGGGCCAAGAATTGAACCCTGGGGCACCCCACAATAAAGAGGAGCAATTTGTTTTTTAAAATGTAAATTTGTTTTGTTCTTTGTAAAAGTGTTTTGCGTTTTGTTAATTTGTTTTTTAAATGTAAATTTGTTTTGTTCTTTGTAAAAGTGTTTTGCGTTTTGTTAATTTGTTTTTTAAATGTAAATTTGTCTTGATCTTTGTAAAAGTGTTTCAGACTTTGTAATGTTGTTTTGCACTTCCCGGCCACCGTAACATGCCCAGCAAGCCCGCAAGGTACAGACTCAAGTCTTGGGTGGCCTGCGACGCCGGCTCCAGCTACGCACGGCACATGCAGCTCTACACGGGCAAGTCCGTGAGCGGCACGCCCGAGAGGAATCTGGGCTCCCATTTCCATCCGGGAGTCATCCCAAAAGGATTAATAAAGATAAGTCTACGTCTATCTCAGAAAAAAGAAAAATCTGAAAATCTTCAGGGGATGTAGCTCAGTGGTAGAGCGCATGCTTTGCATGTTTGTTTTTTTATTCACTTAATGCTGGTTACAATATTCTAAAATCAATGCCAGAGAAAAATGGCAAAGTGTGATAACATTTTGTACTAAAGTATTTGCAGTTTTTAATAAAGTATTGGCTTTTTCCTTGCAAAGGTTTTTTTTCCAATAACATTAACAAGCATGCCATTAGTTACAGTGCCTGTATCTGTCACGATGTGGAGAGCTGACACTTGCAGGTGGTGTGGCCGAGGGGTCTAAGGAGCTGGATTAAGGCTTAAGTCTCTCTGGAGGCGTGGGTTCAAATCCCACAGCTGCCATTTGCATATATTACAAAGCTTGAAGCTAACCCATGTGGTCTCTTACAGCTGTGTCATTTGGCCTGAACTTGGTGAAGTAACTAGGATCATCCATCAATCACCTTGCTTAGATTGTTCCTTGTTAACCTGAGGCTCAACAATTGGTGAAACCCGTAATGTTATCACACACTTAGAATAATGATCTGAATCTGTCAGCAGCAACGACACAACCTTTAGTGGATGCCTACTGTGTGTGTATTACCGTTAATTTCCACATATCTACCAATACCACTCTGATTATATTCCCTTCCTCAATACTCCATAAAGAAGCTAACAACGATCATCAATGACAGAGAGCATATGAAATGAATCATTACTCTCTGTCAGCTTCACGCTTAGAAAGGAATATCACGACTCATCATCGTGGTCAGCGAGACCAAACACTTTAGAAACACATTCCTCAAGTCAAAAACTCTTAAAATGATCCCTGAAAGTATAGTCTTGATTAGACTGGGGGGGGGGGGGAACTGCATCTCATTCACTGCAGAGTGATTGTCACTCAGGGTTCAGAGGGACAGAAGCTAATCGTTACGTGCTCCAGATGACTCTGAGGTGAGAAAATCTATTTAGATCTTTAAGAAGACCGATATGTAGATTGAATTAGATTTTCAGTCACTGTTGTCTCAATACTTCAGTGTCAGCCTTCTTATTCTCTACAATAAATGCTCCAGACTTTCTTTGCATTAAACACCAGCCAATCAGAAGTGTTGCATGTGAATGATCAATGTAGGATTAATCAGGAAGCTCACTTAAAAGATAGTTGCAAGGTCTACCAAATGTTTAACTTTACAACCGTAAGCTGTTGGAACCTTGGTGGCCACCTTCCCTCAAAATGTCAATCACAGATTTTCTAACCCCTGAGAGCAGAGCGGGAGCGTGCTGGGCCCATAACCCAGAGGTTTATGGATCAAAACCATTCTCTATTATTTGTTATGCTATCAGCATTAAGTCTGTTTCCAGTCTGTTAACAAATCATCTGTTGCTGCAAGTGTCTGATGTGAAATGTCTCCACTTGCAGAAGAGTAAACTTAATGGCATGTCAAGTTTCAATAAATATAAAAATGGAAGCTACAGTGCTCATAACCGCCATGACACCCATAAAAACTGGAGCGTAATACAATAAATATATTACAGTACAAGTACATGAATACAGTATAATAGAAACTGTAAAACATGTACATTTAAAGTGCTTGTTGTGCTGTCTGATAGTCTGAGGTATAAAAGAGGGCCCAGCAAGCTTCCACATACCACTCAGTTTGTGTAACAGGAGGTCTTAGTCTACCACTACGTTCTATAACCCTGCCAGTCAGATTACCACAGGAGGTAATATCTGTTGCAGCTCTTTTAAAGACTCTACCATAATACCTGCTGGAGATGCCGGGTCCTCATACATGTAAAGCATGAGCTCTACCACTGAGCTACATCCCCTAAAGATTTTCAGGTTTTTTCATAAATAGACATAGACTTATCTTTATTAATCCTTTTGGGATGACTCCCACAAGGAAATTAGGTTTACTGTGATGTGGTTTGCTCTCACTCTAAAAGAATGCCATTCGATGTCAGCAGGATTCGAACCTGCGCGGGGAGACCCCAATGGATTTCTAGTCGATCTCCTTAACCACTCGGCCACGACAACTTGAAACGCATATATCTGTTAGCACAAATGTTCATAAACTTTTCAATTGGTTAGTAGTAGTTACCAGACAAGGGCAAAGTGCAAATCGTAGTGCACTGACTGTGTCTGTGGATCCTCATGGAGGCAGCTTGATTGATTGATATGCGCCCTTATTTATACCATAACAGAGATCTAATATTTTATCAAATTAGGATGGGCAAGTAACCTTTCTGGCTAATCTTCACAAATAAAGCAAGTAACCACACAATGAAAACTACTGCAATGGCTGGAAATTGATCCCAGGTCAACTGCTTAGAAGACACCTATGCTCACCACTATACCACCATCGCTGGACAGCACAATAGTCACTGAAAATCTTGTAACACATCTGGGCATTGAGACTGAAAATGTGCTCTATCACTGAGCAACAGCCCCTGAAGATTTTCAGATTTTTTAAACTTTTTTTGTGTTACACGGAATAAGAGAAGAAACCTGGGTGGAATATGTAATGATAATGTTGTATATTGCTTCAAAACCTGGTAGTGGCTGGAAATCAAACAATGGCAAAATGCTTGCACTGCTATTGTATAAATCAAAGTTAAAAAGTAACATCACTCAAAGAAAGCTACTGCGATGGCTGGGAATCCAACACCGGTCATTTGCTTGGAAGGTAGCTATGCTCACCACTATACCACCATCGCTGGACAATGCAATTTTGACTGCAAAGTTGCAACACATCTGGTCATTGAGACAGATTTTTTCATTAATTACCATGAACACAAGGAGGTCACTACAACCCACAACACTGTGCTATACAAATTTGCTCAATGTCAAAGGAGTAAAGCAGGACATGGGTAAAGTGCAGAGTTGGTAGACACTTGTTAAGTTAAACATACAATTTATTGTTTTCTAATTCATGCTGCATTATTTCATATCGCGATAAGAGCTCTTCGAGCTCTCTTACAGTCAGGACAACATTTGTTGGAGATGCCTGGGATTGAACCCTGGGGCCTCATACATGCAAAGCATGCGCTCTACCACTGAGCTATATCCCCTAAATGCTCTCTGATTTGTTGTGATTGTTGTGTGCCTTCAATATCACACGTGGATATTATGAAAGAAACTGCCAAGCAAACACTAGCAACACTTTGAAAGGTTCCATGGTGTAATGGTTAGCACTCTGGACTCTGAATCCAGCGATCTGAGTTCAAATCTCAGTGGAGCCTGTTTTTAAGCCACAGCACAGGTGAAAAAGATCAACCTTTCAACTTTCCACATCTAGTTTAAAGTGAGCTTACAGGTTCAAAATGGAGCTGAACACGGAGGAGGATTCCTCCCTAACGGCCGCTCTGCTCTGCTCCGTGCCCCCGCCGTCCGGTAATAGTTAAAGCAGATAAAAACCTAAAGAACACTCAAAAGCTTCAAGATAAAACTTTTTAAGAAGCTTCTTCACGTTCAAGAGAAGGCCTGTTTCGAGCCAGCCTATGAATTGATTCATGTAATCATTTCCCTGTTATTAATGTCCCATATGGTCTAGCGGTTAGGATTCCTGGTTTTAACCCAGGTGGCCTGGGTTCAACTCCCGGTATGGGAATCGATGTCTAGCCGATGAAGGTCTGCAGCAAGGTCTGTGTCATTGGTCCTGTATTAAATGAGAGCTGTATTAGCCCTATGCCCTGATATGCATTTCCCCGAATCTAACTCATGCAATGATATATGTATCATTGTATTTATATGTATTTGCCCTGTTCCTGGCATATCTATGGATGTATTCATAAAATCACTGTTATTATTCAACGTGTCAGTCCCATATGGTCTAGAAGTCTGGATTCTGCCTAAATAACCTTTACATGCATTCTTAAGGAGTCCTCTGGAAACTACAATCAGTAGATCTGAGAAAGCGTTCAGTTGGTTTGATTTTACATTCATTTGGCCTAAGTGGTGTCCAAAAGGTCTTGGTTGCTGCTCTTAAAGACTTCTAATAGTAAGGAAAACCCTGGTTTTCACCCAGGCCCTGGTTCAGCTCCCGGTATGGGAATTGGTATTTAGCTGGTGAAAGATCTGCACGATCTCTGACATTGGTCCTGTATTAAATCAGAGCTGTAGTTATGTACGTAAAAAGGCAAAAAAAAGTGGAAGGTTAACTCAAGAAGTGTTTAATAAAGATTAGCACGTACAGCTGTATCTGTATCTGTTAACCATATGAATTATCTGTATCTGTATCTGGCCAAACCCGGAAGTGGACAGGATTTAACCTGGAAGTGGGTTAGGTTGTCATGAAATGGGTGGGGACTCTGAATCCAGTTGTCTGAGTTCAAATCTCAGTGGAACCTGTTTTTAAGCCACAGCACAGGTGAAAAAGATCAACCTTTCAACTTTCAACATCTAGTTTAAAGTGAGCTTACAGGTGTAATGTCCTTGGTCATTTAGACTGTAAACAGTATGTTGGTGGGGGCATGTTGAGGAGCCACCTGGTTGTTAATGTAATCAGAAGGAGCTCCAAATTTGACAGTATTGACTGGAAGTGATAGGCTTTGAGTTACATGGGGGATACACACCAGGCTGCCAACCAGACGCTGGGCGACCAGGCTGCCAACCAGACGCTGGGCGACCAGGCTGCCAACCAGACGCTGGGCGACCAGGCTGCCAACCAGACGCTGGGCGACCAGGCTGCCAACCAGACGCTGGGCGACCAGGCTGCCAACCAGACGCTGGGCGACCAGGCTGCCAACCAGACGCTGGGCGACCAGGCTGCCAACCAGACGCTGGGCGACCAGGCTGCCAACCAGACGCTGGGCGACCAGGCTGCCAACCAGACGCTGGGCGACCAGGCCGCCAACCAGACGCTGGGCGACCAGGCCGCCAACCAGACGCTGGGCGACCAGGCCGCCAACCAGACGCTGGGCGACCAGGCCGCCAACCAGACGCTGGGCGACCAGGCCGCCAACCAGACGCTGGGCGACCAGGCCGCCAACCAGACGCTGGGCGACCAGGCCGCCAACCAGACGCTGGGCGACCAGGCCGCCAACCAGACGCTGGGCGACCAGGCCGCCAACCAGACGCTGGGCGACCAGGCCGCCAACCAGACGCTGGGCGACCAGGCCGCCAACCTGACGCTGGGCGACCAGGCCGCCAACCTGACGCTGGGCGACCAGGCCGCCAACCTGACGCTGGGCGACCAGGCCGCCAACCTGACGCCTGTTACCTTGTCAACCTGATTTGACATGTTTCTGCATGTACCTACTTATATCTGTGGTGATATTAAACTGAACTGATTTTACCATACTTCTCTGATAAATTCTAAGCTATGAATGATTTAATCTGCCTGGAAGCACAACTGTTTCTTTTTGCCATTACTTTATGCATGCCTCCAAACTAAAACAATTGCACAAAAAGGTGATCACTTTGGGATCAACACTTCAAATTTTACATGTTAAGTTTCTTTATCAGAAATGAGTTTCTATTAACAAAAATAACCTGGGTTTAAAATTTTATGATTTAAATTTATGAATTTTAGTTTTTTTTTTTTTTATATATTTATTGGTTTTCAACGTTTTGACAAACAAATACAGTACAAGAACAAGAGAACAATCTAGCTCTTAAAGTTACATACCTATACGAGCATATGCGTACACATATACATACCTACCAAAGAGAAAAGAAGGAAAAAAAAAAAGACAGCAATGGAAAACAAATGGTCTATACCAAAACATTTCAGATGTTTACAATTCGGTCATCCTCAAATTACAAATCCTCTCAGAAGAACCGAAGTTTCAAAACCTACATAAGAAGTAAAAGGTTCCCAAACTTTATAAAAGTTATTTTCTTTATCGTGCAGTTTGCTCGTCAAGTAGTCCAGAGATATATAGTCCAGTACTATATTTAGCCATTGTGATTTACTTGGTACTTTGTCAGAAATCCAATTCAATACCACACATTTTCTTGCACAAAAAGTAAGCATTCTGTAGAGTTGACGCTGATATTTAGCAGTAATACCGGCGTCGGTTAAACCAAGTAGTAAATACAATGGGTTAAATTGTGTGCAAACAGAGAAAATCTTATCTAATTCACATTTAATTATATGCCAAAAATGTTGAATTTCCCTGCAGGACCAGTAACAATGTGTAAGACTACCAATATCCACTTTAAATTTTAGACAAAATGGTGAGAGGCTTGCATTGAATTTACTTCGCTGAGAAGGAGAAATGTGCGCACGGTGTAAAATTTTAAATTGTATGGACTTAACCCGATTGCAAATACTTAAAGACTTTACATTCTTCCAAACCTCATCCCATCCCTCCTGATTTATTGCCCACTGCAATTCCTTTTCCCAAACTTCTTTTAGGTGAAATGTATTTGGTAAGGGGTGCTCTTTCAGCAAGTTGTAAAAGACTTTGAAGTTTTTACCCTGGGGGAAAAAAGCTGTTTTTCACACACTGAAATTGTTTGGTCCACATCGAGTGCGTTTTTTTTTCTGTATGAAATCTCTAATTTGCAAATAACGAAAGAAATCCTGCCTCCCAATATCATATTTATCCAATAGTTGGGAGAATGATAATAATGTGTTACCTTCCATCAAGTCAGAAAGCGTACGAATTCCCTTTATTGACCATATTTTGAAGCCAGAGTCCATGGCGCCAGGTAGAAACATCGGGTTATCACAAATAGGTGTAAGAGGAGATATAATTTGGAACCTGTCCTCAAGTTTTTGGACCATTTGCCATGCCCTCACAGTGTTAATAGTAATGGGGTTACTGCAGTACGTTTTTATAGTATAGTTTTTCCCAAAAAAAGTAAGTTTTTTAAAGGAACCTGGACATAGAGCTTTCTATATCAAGCCACAGAGAAGCAGGCCCCCTGTCCAATCAGCAGCAGCACGCATGTGAGCACTGATCTGATACTTTCGTATGTCCGGGAGATCAAGGCCTCCACTCGTGGACGGGAGGCACAGTGTAGAAATTTTTAAGCGTGGTTTCCTTCCTGCCCATATAAAAGAACTTAGCACCCATTTAGAGCCTTAATTGTTTTACGGAGAAAAAGAACTGGAATCATTTGTATGGGATATAGAAGTCTGGGCAAGACATTCATTTTTAGAAGAGACAACCACGAGAGAGGCAGCGCTCTCCATCTTTCAAGGTCCAACCGAATCCGTTCAAATAAGGGGATGAAATTGGCCTTATACATTTTGTCAAATGAGGGGGTAATTCTTATTCCCAGGTATGAAAATCCTTCTGGGGACCAAGTGAAAGGAAATGGAGCAGGTATAGATGGTTGACGTTTTAATGTGCCTAGTGGCATGACCTCAGATTTGTTGAAATTGATTTTATAGCCCGAAAAGTCCCCAAACCTGTTAATGGTCTCTATGAGATGCGGGATAGAGTCCTCAGGCTGAGATAGAAATATGAGCACGTCGTCAGCATATAAAGTAATCTTGTGTTGTCTCTCCCCAATGGTCAGACCACATATCCCCCCATGGGTCCGCACCGCCTCTGCCAGAGGCTCCATAACCAGAGCAAAAAGCAGGGGCGATAGGGGGCAGCCTTGGCGTGTTCTCCTTTGCACCCGGAAATTTGGCGATCGTAAACCATTAGTAATAACAGCTGAGCAAGGCTCGCTGTAAAGTATTCTGATCCAATTAACAAAATTTATCCCCAGGCCAAACTTTCTCATAGTGTAGAAAAGATATGACCACTCAACGCGATCAAATGCCTTTTCGGCGTCTAGGGAAACAACTAGACCAGGCATTGCACTTTGATTGAAGAACTGGATCACGTTGAGCAACCTACGCATGTTATTAAAGGAGCAACGTCCCTTAATGAAGCCAGTTTGATCCTCATTGATAAGTGTTGGGAGTAGGATCTCCAAACGTTTCGCTAATATTTTTGAAAGGATCTTTAAGTCTACATTTAATAAGGAAATTGGCCTGTACGAGGCACAATCTTCCGGTGGTTTATTTTTTTTAAGTATTAGAGATATGTTGGCTTCCCTCAATGACATGGGCAAGTGACCTTTTCGAAAAGAGTCGTTAAACATGTGTAGCAGCGGTTCGACCAGTAGGGTGATGAGCTCCTTGTAAAATTCTACAATAAGAGAGTCAGGCCCTGCTGTTTTTCCAGACTGCAGACCTCCAATGGCTTCCGTGACTTCCTTAATGGTTATAGGACTGTCTAATGTTGATTTTGGATTTCTGTCAAACAAGGAAGGTTAAAGTTGGAAAAAAGGTGTCCATTAGCTCTGTAGTGTCATTAGAGATCTGAGACTCGTAGAGATTTTCGTAAAATCTTTTGAAGGTGTTGTTAATATCATCTGAGTCAAAGAGTTGTTTGCCATTCCTGTCGTTAATGAATGCTATATTTTGAGAGTCTGATTTCTTTTTGATCACGTATGACAAATATTTCCCAGGCTTGTCACCGTGTTCATGTAGTTTTTGTTTTGCAAATCTCATTTTTTTCTCTGCTTCATTTGTTAGCAGGCAGTTTAGCGCAGAGCGGAGAGTCTGGATTTCTTTGAGTTTCTCTGTGGAGGGTCTAACTTGATAGACTTGCTCAGCCTTCTTCAATTTGGCTTCCAAAATGAATCTTTGTTCTGCTTGCCTGCGTCTTTTACCATTTGTAAAAGTAGTAATGAGGCCTCTGCAATAAGCTTTGGAGGTCTCCCACAGTAATGATGGATCATCGGTGGATGCTGCATTAACTGAGAGAAAATGCTTGAATTCCTCTGCAAAATAAGTTTTAAATTTTCCATCATACAAAATAGAGGAGTCAAAGTGCCACCGTCTTGATCAACTGGCCACAGTTCCAACGTTACATTTAATGTACACAGGCGCATGGTCTGATATTATGTTACCGATTAAGCTAGAAATGACTGATGGTAGGAACTGCCTGGGGACAAAAAAATAATCAATTCTTGTATAACAAGAATGTACTTTGGAGAAGAATGTGAATTCCTTATCTGTTAAATGTTGTGTTCTCCACACATCAATATATGCCAACTCCTCACACAAAGTCAAAACCAATTGGGCCTGAGATGAAATACGACATTTGCCAGATGGGGATTTATCAACCAAGGGGGAGAGATGACAGTTAAAATCTCCACCCACAATTGTAT
This sequence comes from Etheostoma spectabile, assembly GCF_008692095.1. Taxonomy (NCBI): domain Eukaryota; kingdom Metazoa; phylum Chordata; class Actinopteri; order Perciformes; family Percidae; genus Etheostoma; species Etheostoma spectabile. The sequence goes on along the minus strand of NW_022602679.1, from coordinate 59,131 downwards.
TCTTGATGTTCAATTCCACCAGTTTTGTAAAAGCAGACATTAGAAATTTGCCTGGTTGACCAGGGGGGAAGTAGACGTTCATAAAGGCGATCTCCTCCCCAAACAGAATACCCTTCACAATAATATATCTCCCACCGGCATCTTTTATGCAATCCATAAGTTTAAATGGTACATTTTTCCGGATCAGAATGATAACACCTCTGCTTCTAGATGTAAAGGAGGAAAAGAAGGCCTGATTGAAAACACCCTGTTGCAATTTTGCATGTTCTTTCGCATCCAAATGGGTTTCTTGTAAAAAAGCTACTTGAACCTGTGCCCTCTCAAGATATGTTAAGACCTTTCTCCGTTTAAGAGGTGTGTGAATGCCATTAACATTCCATGTACAAATATTAAGTGCTGACATAATAGCATTTAGCTATAAAAACAAGGCGCGTGGACTCTGACATAGTTTCTTTGGTATAATGAGGTCGAACATTTTTCTCTCCTCCCTCCTCCTCCATACTTCAAAAAGAGCTGGAATAACATGTAACAAACAGTAAAACTAGCTAACTGCCAACAAGTGTGTAGGTCTTCTGACAACAAACAGTCACCTGTTTAGCTAATTCAAGAGCAACAACCAAAAAAAGAAAAAAAAGAAAAGGGGGGGCCGGCGCTTGGATAATAAGAACCATTATTTACCCATTTTACAAAAAGTAATATATAACGACAAGCATAATGTCTCCGCATAAGAATACTATTCATCACAATAATTGAATTCACATAGGTGTATAAAACAGTAAAACGAAGTACCTATGTGTCCCATGGCGCTGACAGCGGGGCTTATTTAAGCATATCCAGAAATCGTTCAACTTCAGCTGGGGTCTGATACATACTTGTAGTACCACGGTGAGTGACTTTAAGCTTGGCGGGGTAGAGGAGCCTGTAGCTGGCATCCACGGTTTTCAGACGTTTCTTAACGCCATCAAAGCCTTTACGCTTCTGTGCAACAGCCGCTGAGAAATCCTGAAAAATCATCACAGAGGCACCGTCGTGCTCCAGGGGTTGCCCATTCTTGCCCTTTTCCAAAGACGCACGCATGATCCTCTCCTTGTCGCGGTAGTTGTGCAGCCTAACCAGGACTGGACGTGGCCTTTGGCCAGCGGCGGGAACTGGACCTCCGGTGCGATGAGCTCTGTCCACTTTTAGCTTCCCGGTTTCCGTTTGGATGTTCAGCACTTTTGGGAGCCACTTCTCAAAGAATAAAGCGGGATCATTCCCTCCGCGTATTCCGTAGACTCTCGGAGCCCAATTATGCGTATGTTTCGTCTCCTACCCCTATTTTCCATGTCATCAATGTGATCCGTGAGCTCTTTCACCTGTCTCTCCAGTGACTTCAGCTTATTAACGACAGGGGCTGTTTCGTCTTCCACGGTGGAGATACGGGACTCTGCCTCTGCGATGCGCCTCTCGTGTTCTTGAAGCTGCTCTCGGTAATCATGCATAAATCTCGATATCGGGTCAAGTTGGTCCCTTAATTTGTCTTCGAAAACCTTCGTAAGGTTGTCGGTTACCGCACGAATCACCTCCTGAAGAGCTGGGTCCATCCTCTCAGAGTCGCAAACCTTTTCGCTAGCCAAACCGCCAGTAGCCTTATTAGCTTCTCCGCTCGATTCCCCTGTCGTCTCCGTCACAACGTTTTTCCTTCGTGGCATGTTCTCAGACGGTCTTAAAAAATAATCACTAATACTCATCGCAAGTTTAGCCGACGAGAAGAGACTGCCTTGTCGCTTTTTGCAGAGTATAAACTGGAGAAATAGGCAAAAATAAGCGCCAGCGCCCCTCGTCCCGACTGTCCCTTAAGCCGCCATCTTGAAAATAAAGACTCCTTGAACCTTGAAGGGCAACAGGACTTGGTAAAAAGGTCCTCCGCAGAAGTTTTGTCTCTCATCCAAGAGACTTCTTTAGTGTTTTTTTTTTACACAGAAAGGGTTGGACACAGTGCCCACTCCCCCACCCATATCTGACAATTGAAAGCTGTGGGGAAAGGGGGGTTCCAAAGCTAATAGACCATTCAACAAGCAATTCTGATGCACTATACTGGCCCGTTCAGGATGAGCACTGTATACTCTGACTGCAGCAACACAAGTTCAAATTTCAGTGATACCTAATTTTTATGGTGACTGAATGCAAAGTGTGTATCCCCCATGTAACTCAAAGCCTATCACTTCCAGTCAATACTGTCAAATGTGGAGCTCCTTCACATTAACAACCAGGTGACTCCTCAACATGCCCCCACCAACATACCGTTTTCAGTCTAAATGGCCAAGGACATTAAACCTGTAAGCTCACTTTAAACTAAATGTGGAAAGTTGAAAGGTTGATTTTTTTCACTTATACTGTGGCTTAAAAACACATTCCACTGAGATTTGAGTCCAAAGTGCTAACCATTACACCATGGAACCTTTAAAAGTGTTGCAAGTGTTTGCTTGACAGTTTCTTTCATAATATCCACATAATATTGATATGATATGATATTGAAGGCGCACAGCAGACTAATTAGGTGGCCAGTTAGCTTTTGTTGAAGGAAATAGATTGAATGCTAGGCACATCAGTTACCTGTGACTCATATTTGCACTTACTGAGCAGACAACCTTACAACTGTATGTTTTTGGCCTTCCTACAAAAGACGTGGAAAGTAGAGCTATAGAGATTGAGACTTGTTTTGCGCTGATGGCCAATTTGTGCATAAAAAAAGTGGATACAGATGCTCTTGGGCGTAGGGTTAGGTGATTTTAGAACCCCTAAAGTGTCTGCCGGTGCTTAGCATTTTTAGCACCACACTCAAACAATCTGAGCTAACCGGCCTGCTTTTTAACTGTTTAAAAAGAACAGATGTCCAGAAACAATTAAGGCCAAATTGAGCAAAATTGTCCGAGTTCTGGATGAGCTGGATGAGTTGTACACTTTGGCAATTCTGAACACTTTCAGACACTGTTGTATCATGTAAGTAACATGCACAAGTCTTTAAAAAGAATTGTGGCTGTTTTTCATGCAGGTTTGCATCATAACAATGCGGGTGCTATCTCTAAATGAACAATGGCCAACCTACATCCATCTTGTTAGCACCCAAATCTCTGTGCTGATCTCCCTGCTTGGATGGCAAGTCATCTGGTGGATTTTTCCCGTCAAGAGGAAGCGGATCAAGAGGGAGAGTTGTTTTATTGTTTTTACCAGCAATAAAGTTTATTTGTCCACAAATTGCAATAGGTTATCAACGTTTTCAGCGAAAAAGAATACCACAGCTCAAGTCCCTGGTAAGGCAACAGCTTGATTGTGTGATATGTATGAAGTGCTCGCTAACGTCATCTGTCATGCAGGTTTGCAGGATGTTCACAATCTGCTAGTGGCCATGATGAGTTGGGACTTTGAGCTTTTTAACCGTTTTGGTCAATTTAGCCAATTTTCAACCAGTTTGTGCAATAACATTTGGTGTTCTCAGGCATTGTGGAAATTATGGTCTACCCTCCTGCTGTCCAGAAGACCGTGATCATGGCAACAGCTCAATGGTCTTCATTTACTTAAACTTCAATCTGTAGTTCAGGAGATTATTTTTTCCACAGCCAGTAGTTTTAGAAGCCAGGGTAGCTCAGTCGGTAGAGCATCAGACTTTTAATCTGAGTGTCCAGGGTTCAAGTCCCTGTTCAGGTGTAGAGTTGACGTTCTTGAACACTTCAGATACTGCCATATCGTTTGTGTTCCATCCATAAGTCTTTAAAAAGAATTGTGGCTGTTTTTCAAGCAGGTTTGCACCATAACAATGTTGCTGGTAAGTCTAAATGTACAATAGGCAACCTACGTCCATCTTGCTAGCTCCCAAATCTCTGTACTCATCTCCCTGCTTGGATAGAAGGTCATCTGGTGCATTTTTCTTGTCACGAGGGCTAAGTGTTGTGGTCTGGTGCATTCCCCAACCTGTGTCGTGTCTTCCCTTTCTTCTGTGTGTCTTGTCTGTCTTGCCGTGAGGGCGTTCCAGGGGATCTAGAGGCGTGGCTTTCCATCTACGTTCCGTCATCCACTCAGCTGTTCCTCAACACTCATCACCCACTGCAATACATAAACCCGGGCTGACCGCCTCTTCAACGCCAGATCATTACATGCACTATTGTGGTAACTGGGCTCCTAGTCATTTGCGCCTGTGTTGTTGTTTCTTGTTGTATTCTAGTACTAACTCTGCCTCTCCTTAGATCCATCCGTTGTCCCTCCGAGCTGCCTTCCTCCCTCACGCCGACCAGCCACCTGTCTACACCGGTGTTCGAACCCCTCCGCACTCATTAAACTACCTGAACCTTATCCTGTCTGCGTGCCTTTTGTATCTCTATGGTTCTGGGTCTTACTAACCGTAACACTAAGAGTATAGAAGTGGAACAAGAGGGAGAGTTGTTTTTTTGTACCCACCAGCAGTAAAGTTTACTTGTCTGAAGCTGTGTTGTTTTAATTAGGTTATCAATGTTTTGAGTGAAAAAGAATACCACAGCTCAAGTCCTCGGTATGGCCAAAGCTTTATTGTGGGATATGTATGAAGTGCTGATCTCTATGCTTTGATGGCAAGTCATCTGGTGGATTTTTCCTTCCATGGCAACAGCTTAATCTTCTTCATTTACTTGCACCTCAATTTATAGTTCAGGAGATTGTTTTTTCCACAGACCTCTGTTTTCGAAGCATGGGTAGCTCAATGTTGGTGGTACGTCTAAATGAACAATGGCCAACCTACATCCATCTTGCTAGCACCCAAATATCTGTGCTGATCTCCCTGATTGGATGGCAAGTCATCTGGTGGATTTTTTCAGTCACGAGGGCTTTTGATCAAACTACGTATAGTGCTTCCGCATGAGGACACTAAGAGTATAGAAGCGGAACCAGAGGGAGAGTTGTTTTATTGTAACCACTAGCAATAAAGTTTATTTGTCTAGAGCCGTAAAATTGCATTAGGTTATCAACATTTTGGACAAAAAAGAATACCACAGCTCAAGTCCCTGGTAAGGCAACAGCTTGATTCTGGGATATGTATGAAGTGCTCACTGTTGTCATCTGTCATGCAGGTTTGCAGGATGTTCACAGTCTGCTAGTGGCCATGATGAGTTTTGACTTTGAGTTTTTTAATCGTTTTGGCCAATTTAGCCAATTTTCAACCAGTTTGTGCAATAACATTTGGTGTTCTCAGGCAATGTGCAAATTATGGTCTACCCTCCTGCTGTCCAGAAGACCGTGATCATGGCAGCAGCTTTTTGGTCTTTATTTACTTGCACTTTAATTTGTAGTTCAGGAGATCGTTTTTCCCACAGTCCTTTATTTTAGAAGCCTGGGTAGCTCAGTTGGTAGAGCATCAGACTTTTAATCTGAGGGTCCAGGGTTCAAGTCCCTGTTCAGGTGTAGAGTTGAGGTTCTTGAACACTTCAGATACTGCCATATTGTTTGTGTTCCATCCATAAGTCTTTAAAAAAGAATTGTGGCTGTTTTTCAAGCAGGTTTGCATCATAATAATGTTGCTGGTAAGTCTAAATGTACAATAGGCAACCTACGTCCATCTTGCAAGCACCCAAATCTCTGTACTCATCTCCCTGCTTGGATAGAAGGTCATCTGGTGCATTTTTCTTGTCACGAGGGCTAAGTGCTGTGGTGCTGGTGTCGTGTTGAGCGAAAAAGAAAGAATGGTCTTCATTTACTTGCACTTTAATTCGTAATTCAGGAGATTGTTTTTCCCACAGTTTTCTGTTTCAGAAGCCTGGGCAGCTCAGTCGGTAGAGCATCAGACTTTTAATCTGAGGGTCCAGGGTTCAAGTCCCTGTTCAGGTGTAGAGTTGCACATTTTACTAGATGAATTGTCCATTTGACATACCTGAGCTCTTGTATGTCCAAGGACATACCATTTATGTTCTATAACCCTTTTCATTGGTTTGCTACCACTCTTAAATAATTCCTTTCATTGTATCAATCTCAGAAATAACCAAAGAATGACAAATTCCATTCATGTGCTTGTGCCGGTATTCAACCACCTGTCACTGTATTTTCAGCAGCAGTAGTGTTTTTTTGTTTTTTAAAACACTTGAAAGGCATTGCAATGGTTCGCAAAATTTAAGAAAAACTAACAATTTGGTCGTCAATCTTAATAAAAACTATGTATGTGGAGACCTATGTACTCACACAAAGGCTAAGATCAACACTAGATGCTTTGTAATGACCCCATGAAAAGGGGAGACAAAAGACTGTGTGCAAAGGTTGCATACATGTATGCAAGGTGTATGCATGGATGAGTGTGAGGTATGGTGTCAGCAATTTATGCTGGACAGTGTAAAACTAACAAAGATGAGGGGGAGAGGTGCTGGACTGAGAGCACCTCTAGGGCAATCACAGATGCACAACCAATAATAAAACACTACTGAGTGAATAAGTTCAGAAAATGAAGAACATTGTTCAGAAAGCTTAATGAAGCTTCATTGACCATAACTATTAACCACTTGAACCTGGTAAAAGATATGAGGTACTCATGCATAGCTAACCAGCGATTTACCTGCTGTAGATGGTGGTCGGCATGCCAACGAGGCTTGGAAATTTGCAGATGGTGATTCAGAGGAGATGTAACAGTTTAAAGTTTAAAGTAACTTAATTTTCTAAATTGTCCGCCTACAGTGCCAACAAGAGCTCTTCTCTAATAATACCGGTTATGCAATAGCTATTCAACTTTAGAAGGTATTGTTGATCTCAGAAACAACGATAGACAACACCATCTTATCACAACGCCCATGTTTGTGTTCCTTCAAAGTTTGCAAAAACATTCATCTGAACTCGCAAATCAATTGATGAGATTTTGGAGGTCAAAGGTTCAATGTCAAGGTGACTGTGTCCTCATGTCTGTCCATCCGATTCTTGTGAATGCAATATCCCTGAACGCCTAGAGGGAAGCACTTTAAATTTGTGGCACAATGGAGCCAAAGGTCGATGGATTGAAACCATCCTCTGCTAACTCTGATTTCCATGGTGAGATGATATAACTGCTGGAAAAGTTGTTGACAGCCCATGAAAAGTGGCAAGTCATGTTCTGGCAGATTAAAAAATTGACATCCACTACCCTGTCCTATAGTAATGCTGACTTTCCAGTGATGTGGTTGGGCTGTTTACAGGTTTTGATCATATCCATCGGTTGCATGGATGGGACATCAATACCCCGGTTCTATCACCTGATCGCTGTCTTGTCTTTGTCGTTCGACGACTATTTGGGCTCACACCTTAACACACCCGAAGCATCTCAGCCTAAAATCACGCTGCACCTCAAAGGACTCTCAAGCACTCCCAGCTGTGCGTTTGCAGAAGAGCGCCTTGTTTTCTTGTAGCTTGGACAAAGGCTTTAGCTTATGACAAGGTAAACAGATTGCACCATTGTACTACTCATTAGTGTGTCCACTTCAGTTATGTATTGAAGCACATCCTTAGAGCTAATGGCCCTCATTTATTAACCTAACGTACGACAGGCTTCACGTGAGATTCATGAAACGTTTGTATCACACCAATCAGAGCGTAAGAATGATCGTACATTGATAAATGCAGCGGCTGGAAACGATTGTAATTTAAATATCACGCCCCAATATATTCTCAGTTTTGAGGCCTCGCCTCTATTATTTATGACAAGGCCAGACATAATCCGGCTAAGAAGCGGCACTTTTCAAAGGTGGGGATTTAAAGCCTGACATCCCAGGTGCTCTGGTGCAGCCAGATACCACCAGGCCCAGGGGAATTTGCCGCCTAAGAAAAATGCAATCCTACCCGATGAGAAGAATAAACATTGTGAAAATAACGAAAATATGAATACATTAAACATATACGGGCATTGAACATATTGCTGCAGTCTCAGTCTTTGGATGGTATAGGTAGCGCCCCGTCAGACATGTCATGATATAGCAGGTTCTCATGACTGAGAACCTACTATATCATGACATGTTTAATTTACTATATTATGATTTTTGAGACAGGTCCTACTGAAGATCTGTTGGATCAGTCAGGATGGCCGAGTGGTCCAAGGTGCTGCGTTCAGGTCGCAGTCTCCACTGGAGGTGTGGGTTCAAATCCCAGTTCTGACAACTAGTATTTTCATTTGGAACTAATGTCTAAGAGTTTATATTGGGAATAAAGAACTTAGCAGTTCTTTGTATTTAAGAGGACATGAATGTGCATGAGAAACGCAATTCCAAGTGCAGCGTTTTGTGAGCATCTTTATTGTCAACACATGTAAAGTTCCTTAGGGGCCTGTAGTGGATAAAATGGTAAAACATTTGGCCCTGGATGCATAGAATTCCTGCCATATTGAGCGACAAAGTTTGGGTGTCCTGAAAAAAGGGTCTTGAACTCTATCTCGCCGACCTTTTTTTTTACTGTTTCTTGTTATGTCACGGCAAGAAGTATTATGCTTTTGAGTCGTTTGTCCATCTCTACATCAGAATCCGAAATAAAAAAAACATCCAGCTGCAAGAGACATGCTGCAAGAGATTCTCAACAATCTGGAAGAGCTCCATGTTGGAAGGAACAGTGGACGTCAAAAGGTACTGTTGCTGCCGTAGCTGTTGCTCCACGATCCGTGCTGGGCTCTGAAACGTTCCCCCCCAGTCTGGTTCAAATGTTGAGTGTTCCATCTGGTGGACCGAGCTTCACTGGCTCTATGGGGGTGAGATGTGGATGATCAGCACCAATGGGAAGGAGTGGGCTGGCGTTCTCAAACTGCTGAAGGGAGAGACCTGCCAGGTACTTCTACCTCTTCTGCAGACTGACTGGATAGGATTGATCCGCCAAGCCTAGGCGAGCTGAGCCATTACTCCCAATACTGCCAGTCAGTATACTGTATGTTTAGCTTATACAAGGTAAAAGACAAATTAAGACTTAACAGGGTAGCTACTTATGGAGGTGCTGTGGCTTAGTTGGTTAAAGTGCCTGTCTAGTAAACAGGAGATCCTGGGTTCAAATCCCAGCAGCACCTTGTTGTTGGAGAGATTACCTCTTTTGGCGTGTCATCATCATGTCAGCCCAATCCCTGTGAAAGTACCCTGGTAGCAAATGAAAATTGCATGTTACATTTACTCAGAAACACCAATAACAAGCCCACAAGGTGTTCTATTTGCCTGATAACTAATTAAATGAATTAATAAATGCGCTACTTTTGCTCCACTACAGTTCTGTGTCAGTCAACTGCTCCATTTCACTCACCACTGAGTTAGACTTAATGCCCCGCCCACAACAAAATCTGATTAGTAGGCAATTTAAAAACAAGTACAGGTAATCTCTGCAACAACAAGGTGTTGCTGGGATTTGAACCTAGGTACTTCTGCTGACTAGACAGGCACTTTAACCAAGTAAGCCACAGCACCTCTGGGGATGAACACGGATGCATGGCCATTATGGAGGTACTCGGTGTAAACAACTGAGGTGGTTGGGTCATCTGGTAAGGATGCCTCCTGGGGGCCTCCGTAGAGAGCTGGTCCAGGCACGTCCAGCTTGGAGGAGGCCTCGGGGAAGACCCAGGACTAGGTGGAGGAAGTACATCTCCAACCTGGCCTGGGAACGCCTCGGGATCCCCCAGTCGGAGCTGGTTTATGTGGCTCGGCAAAGGGCAGTTTGGGGTCCCCTGCTGGAGCTGCTGGACTAAGATGGATGGAAGGAGGGAACCCTTTTCACTAGCTCAGTGTATTCTTGCAAGACGGGCTTAGTTGCAGGAGGCGCTGTAGCTTAGTGGTTAAAGCGCCTGTCTCGTAAACAGGAGATCCTGGGTCCAAATCCCAGCAGTGCCTGGTTATCACGGTATGAAGTGTTACCACATGGTTGCCGATACTTAACATGTGCAACCCAGTTATTGCCTGATTTTTTTAGATCACTAAAGTGACATGTGATGTTGTATTGTACCCTAACATTACATGTGTCCATGTAAAGCGAATAAAAGCCTTTTATTGGAGGTGTTTTTGCAACTTTAGTGTGAAGGTTATAAAGGTTTTATTATCATGAATTTCAGTCTTACCTTGGAAGCTTAGGGCTCCTGCACACTGCCTGCATGGCGTGAGAGTGTCAGCTGAGGTTAGATGGCCTACCGTATTGGTCAATACTGTTAACATGAGAGAAATAAAAACAGACACGCCACACAGCAAACGCTATGTTAACTGTTGAGGAGGACTAAATTAGGACTGTGTTTTAAGCTTTCCATGGCTTTCCATGAGAAATGGCATGATGGGAAAGGGTCTCTCATCTCTCAAGGTCCTTGCATAAGACTTCTGTTGTTCTCGGTAGGCCTGCCTATCAACAGTGAGTCCTGAGGCGTCGCTCAAGGACACGTTCAGCTGTTTTAATTTGCTGGAGTTCATAGGGGTCCTCTACTGGAGCTGCTGGACGAAGATGGATGGATGGAAGCAACCCTGTTCATTAGCTCATTGTATTCTTGCAAGACAGGCTTATCTGTAGAAGGTGCTGTAGCTTAGTGGTTAAAGCGCCTGTCTTGTAAACAGGAGATCCTGGGTCCAAATCCCAACAGTGCCTGGTTCTCACTTAATGAAGATCCTTGGTCCAAATCCCAGCAATGTCTCATTATCAGTTAATATTTATGTTATCTGCACTACAAAGTGTATATATTGTTATTTATTTTTGCTAAAGTGCTTAACAACCATAATTAATTTTGCCCAGTTGTGGCCTGTTGATGGGCAATACATATCTAAAGGGAAATGGATTGGACCCATTTTTTAATGCTTTGGGCATTTTTAATGTGGCCCCGGTGTACACCAGTACCCTGTGACATCACTGTTGGGTGAGGTTTCAGGCATGTGATGCTGACTGAGGTCAGAGGTGAAATAAACTTGAACTTTACCGGCCAAGGCACTTTGGGCGCTGACTGTGTGATTTTAACGTCTTCGATGCTTCTGGAATGAAAATTAATAAATTAATTATTTGATATTGTTGACTATATCGGGATATGCAACTGAAGGAAGAATCACCTTCCACCGCTCTATTACCTCCTCAGTTGAGGTCAACCGCCAATAAACTGTAATTTCTCAAAATATCATCCTTCCCTATATGCCTTTGCATCTTGGATATTTTTCTGTTGTTTAAACATGGCTACATTCACTTAAAGTATCCGAAGTGCACAATACTCCACTGTACTCTGTTCAGTTTTTTTTTTTTGTTTGTTTTTTATTTAACCTTTATTTATCCAGGTAAACTGTTTGAGAACCAATTCTCATTTACAAACATGACCTGGCCAAGAGGCTACAGAAATAGATATGAACATACTGTACAACTTTACATAGTCAAACACATGACACATAAAACAAGCAACTGAATAAAAAAAAGACAGTCAACGAAGAAAGAAAGAGAATAAGAGCTTAGATATGTGTGTATAAATATGGTTCATGATTGTCAGCAGGAACAAGAGTCAACAATGTAATTTTGGAGGTTTTGCTTAAAGGTGGAGATTGGATAAGAGATGTAAGTTTCAGGGTATTTTGTAGTGTATTCCAGTCATGTACTGCTGCAAAGCGGAAGGCATTACGTCCAAAGGTAGTAGAGGTAAGAGGGGTACTAAATTTAATCAAATTACTCGATCTTGTGTGATAGGTGTTATGAACGGCATGAAGAAGAGATAACAAATAGGGAGGTGTCTAAAACGTTTACTGAAACGTGTTCATCCCCAGAGGTGCTGTGGCTTAGTTGGTTAAAGTTCACTCTGTGGTGAGTGAAATGGAGCAGTTGACTGACACAGAACTGTAGTGGAGCCAAAGTAGTGCATTTTTTAATTAATTTCATTAGTTATCAGGCAAATAGAACACCTTGTGGGCATGTTATTGGTGTTTCTGTGTAAATGTAACATGCCATTTTCATTTGCTACCAGGGTATCTTATCGGGAGTTGGGTTGACATGATGATGACACGCAAACAGAGGTAGTCTCTGCACCAAATAAATTAAGACTTAACACGGTTGGTACTCGTGGAGGTGCTGTGGCTTAGTTTGTCAAAGTGCCTGTCTAGTAAACAGGAGATCCTGGGCTCAAATCCCAGCAGCAGCATTGTTGTTGGAGAGATTACCTCTGTTGGTGTGTCAACATCTCCTCTGGGGATAAACTTGGATTAGCCGCTACGAGGAACTTGGTGTAAACAACTGAACAGAGTGCAGTATTGTACTCTTTGGATACTTTATGTGAATGTAGCCATATCTAAACAACAGAAAAGCATCCAAAATGCAAAGGCATAAAGATTCTTCCTTCAGTTGCATATCCCAATATAGTCAACTAATATCAAATAATAAATGTATTAATTTTTATTACAGCAGCATCGAAGATGTTAAAATCACACAGTCAGCGCCCAAAGTGCCTTGGCCTGTAAAGTTCATGTTCATTTCACCTCTGACCTCAGTCAGCATCACATGCACCTGAAACCCCACCCAACAGTGATGTCACAGGGTCATGGTGTACACCTGGGCCACGTTCAGCCCCAACAACAAGGTTTAAAAGCATTAAAAAATGGGTCCAATCCATTTCACTTTAGATATTTATTGCCCCTCAACACGCCACAATTGGGCAAAATTATATAATGCTTGTTAAGCACTATAGCAAAAACAAATAACAAATATATACACTCTTTGTAGTGCAGATAACATAAACATTAACTGATAATGAGGCACTGCTGGGATTTGGACCCAGGATCTCCTGTTTACAAGACAGGTGCTTTAACCACTAAGCTACAGCGCCTCCTACAGGATTGCCTGTCATGCAAGATTACAATGAGCTAGTGACCAGGGTTCCAACCATCCATCCATCTTTGACAAGCAGCTCCAGAGAGAGCTATAGAGAGAGAGTCTTCCGCTGAAGGCTCTACCACATGACTGTGTTTCACCAATCAAACGTCGTTGTGCAGTCACGTGACCATACTCGATCTCAGCATACTCAATCTTTACTTTATTCAAGAAACTCATGCTTCAGAAGCAGACGCGTCATTTGGAGGAGTCAATGGGGAAGAGATGAGTAGTTTTAGGTAATAGGTCGGCAGGGGTCGCTATACTGCAGGGAAAGTTCAAGGAACCATCCTCTGCTATAGGATTTAGTAGAGAATAGTTTTGATCCATTGACCTCTGGGTTATGGGCCCAGCACGCTTCCGCTGTGCTATTCTGCTCTGCTGTTTGCACTTAGGGGTAACATGTAACATGTAAAGCAGGAGCTCTACCACTGAGCTACATACCCTGAAGATTTTCAGATTTGTTGACTTTTTTCTGAGACAGACTCAGACTTATCTTTATTAATCCTTTTGGGATGACTTACCGCAAAGAAATTGAAATACTACAGAATAAAAGAAGAAAACTGGGTAAAACATGTAATGTTGTATATGGTTTCAAAACATGGCGGTGGCTGGAAAGTGAGCCTTGGCAAAATGCTTGTGTAAGGGTTGTAAATAGGTTGTTAAATTCCTGCATATATGGGAACAGCGCCACCTGCTGGTGTCACTTTCTCAATGCGCCGCAGGGTTGAAGATAGGGAATTATGGGTAATCCACAGCAGAACTTCTGATAACTGCTGTGGTAAGTTGCATGTTACACGCTGCAGAGACAATATTAGCTAAAAAAACGTTTTAAAGCCACTACACAATGTTTAATTTTATTGTATTATTTTTGTATTGTACTTTAGCGCTCAATGCCGTTAGTTTGTCGTCGTTTGAAGCATTCGTTTTGAATTTAGAGCCAAATGTTAAGTTAGCTAACTTTACATTGCTTCTGGCTAACTCAATGTGTGTGTGTGTAGGGTTTGTGTCTCCGTGGTGTCGACGTACTCGCCCTGATTTCACTTGATTTTCCCATGTGCAGGTAACAGTTATTGAATTTGTTGTTGACTTTTATGTATGTGCAATGTTAAATGAAAATGTATAGTGTTAATGTAGGTGCTGTATTCTGGTGTTGGAGATGCGGTAGCCTACTGTTTAAAATATTGTATTGGCATACAATAGAAATTTGGGAGGTTAGGATTTTATTTAATTTTAGATGACTGTGAAACCATTTTTGTTATAATTCTTGTAAAAAAATCCACTATACGATCACAGACATTTAAGAATAAATGAGCAGAACTTCTGATAACTGCTGTGGGTTTGTGTCTCCGTGGTGTCGACGTACTCGCCCTGATTTCACTTGATTTTCCCATGTGCAGACGCAGACGCAGCCTCACATACACAACTCAGCGAGACTGGCTGTAGAGGACCATTAGAGTAGTCCCACAACCGTCACACTTGCACTGCTATGGTGTAAATCTAGTCGAAAAGTAACACACCTGTTGCCCTGCTGGACAATACAACACTCACTGCAAATCTTGTAACACATCTGGGCATTGAGAAATGCACTGGTGGAGACGGGTTGCTTCCAGTACCTATGAGATAATACAATATTGTTTATGAAGCCACAAACTATGTAGGGTGTTGTTTTAATGCCCCGGATCCCTAACAGGGGGTATATCTCCTTCAATGTTGAGTTAGTTTTCTGATCGGTTAAGATTTCTATGGGGACCCCTACCCGGGAAAAATGTTGAAGTAAACTATTGGCCACTTGTCTAGCCTTGGTGTTTCTGAGGGAGAAAGCCTCTGGGTAACGTGTTGCATAATCACAAATCATTACGATGTAGTGGTGACCTGCCCTACTCCTACTGTTAAGGAGTTTAGATCGGTGGTTAGAGTCACCTGCTGCCTCCATGTCCCTGCTCGACACCCTCTGCTACAATTCTCCATGTCTCTTCTCTCTCTGTCTCTTTCTCTCACCCCCAACCAGTTGAGGTAGACGCCTCCCCACCCTCTTAAAGAATGCCTTTCCTTGTCTCAATCTCAGAAATAACCACAGAATCACAACTTCCATTCATGTGCTTGTGCCAGTATTCAACCACCTGAAAGTCGCTGTATTTCCAGTATCAGTTGTGTTTTTAAAACACCTGCCCCGTGTGAGGGTTGAACTCACAACCTTCAGATTATGAGACTGACGCGCTGCCTACTGCGCCAACGAGGCTACGAAAGCGCTTTCGATGGTTGGGAAAATTTCGTAAAATTTGGTCTTCAATCTTAATAAAAACAATGTATGTGGAGACTTATGTACTCCACATACTTTGCCAAACTTTGCGTAGGAATCGGCGTACGCCCGTCCTACGCTGGTTTTAGGTAGTATGCACGTTTCAGAAATGAGGGCCAATGTGACCACAATAAAGAGTTCTTGAAGAAAGGTTTGTACTTTAAAGTTCTAGTTTTTTTCCAACTCTTCTGGTAACACTTGGCACTATTTCACATCTTTTGTCTGTAGTTCTCTATTCTTTCAGGGCTTAACTCTGTCTCCCCCGCCTCTTTTTTTGTTTCTTGTTATGTCTTGGCAAGAAGTATTATGCTTTTGTGTCGTCTGTCCATCCGTCAGGCCAAAGAAACAGATACCAGCATGTAACTTTGCAAATCAGTGGCTCACCATGGCCGCCATCAAAGATGCCATTTGGACCTCCAGAAACTTTCTGGTAAGAAAGCACATGCAGATCCCATTCCCTCAAAACGTGAATCACAGATTTTCCAGCACCTGGACTTGATCAGACTGGGAATATGCCAAAGAGATGTTCACAAGTTCAGCCGAGGTAAATACTCGGCCCACATTCACACAGACCTAAAACTACTCATTTAATGCTGGTTACAATTTTCTAAAATAAACAATGTCAGAGCAAAATTGCAAAGAGTGAAGGGTGTTGATAAAAAATTTAATAAGGGATTGGCTCATTATTGCCAACCTGATATCATGAAGACAGAGACAGATCCTTTTATTCTTCCTTATTTCTTGTTGGAGAACAGAGTGTGCTTGTTTGTGTGCGTGTGCTTGAGTGTGTGTGTCAAAAAAAACAATGATTCAGTTTGAAATATTTTCATCCACAAATTAATTAATTCAAAGCCTCGTAGTAACTCATAGTATAGTACGTCAAAATATTCATAAAAAGTCATAGTATAGTATGTCGAAAACTCATAAACGCCATAGTTTAGTATGACAAAAATTCATAAAATGTCATTAAAAGTCAGAGTTTAGTATAACAAAAAAATCATAAAAAGGCATAGTATAGTATGTCAAAATATCTGTAAAAAGTCGTAGTTTAGTATGACAAAAAATCATGAAAGTCATAGTATAGTATCTCAAAAAAGTCATAAAAGTAATAGGATAGTATGTCGACAAAAACATAAAAAGTCATAGTATAATATGTTGAAATATTAACAAGTAACAAGTAACAATATTAATAAGTAACGAGTCCAGATTTATAGTGCTTGTTGTAAAGCAAGAAGAATCTGAAGTCCTCTGGAGAATGCGGGCATTGATCCCACTACCTCTCGCATGCTGAGCAAGCGCTCTACCATTTGAGCTAATTCCCCCTTTCAAAAAGAGTCATAGTATGTTGAAAAAAATCATAAAAGTCATAGTGTAGTATGTCAAAAATTCATAAAAGTCATAGTATAGTATGACAAAAATTCATTAAATGTCATTAAAAAGTCATAGTATAGTATGTCGAAAAATTCATAAAAAGTCATAGTATAGTATGACAAAAAAATCATGAAAGTCATAGTTTAGTATGACAAAAAATCATAAAAGTCATATTATAACGTGTCAAAAAATCATAAAAGTCATAGTATAATATGACAAATATTCAAAAAAAGTCATAGTATAATATGACAATATTCAAAAAAAGTCATAGTATAATATGACAAATATTCAAAAAGTCAGAGTATAGTATGTCAAAAATTCATAAAAAGTTGTAGTATAACATGTCAAAAATTCATAAAAGTCATAGTTTAGTATGACAAAAATTCATAAAATGTCATAAAAAGTCATAGTTTAGTACACACACACGCAAGGCAGCTTTATTTGTATAGCACATTTCAGCAACAGGGCAATTCAAAGTGCTTTACATAAAATCAGTTAAACAGATAAAACACAAGTACAAACAGTTAAAAATCATAAGCATTAAAAACCAATAAAACACATGAATAGACAGTTAAAAACAAAATAGAAACATTAGGACATATAAAACACAAGAATAAAAGTTACAGTGCAGCATAAGAAATTTAAAGAAATGAGCAGTCATTTAAAGAAAGGCAGCATCAAAAAGAAAGGTCTTCAGCCTTGATTTAAAAGAACTGAGAGTAGCAGCGGATCTACAGGTTTCTGGAGTTTATTCCAGATATGAGGAGCATAGAAACTGAAAGCTGCTTCACCCTGTTTAGTTCTGACTCTGGGGACAGAAAGTAGACCTGTCCCAGATGACCTGAGAGGTCACACACACACAAGGTGGTGTGACACTATGGGCTTTTTTTTTCAGACTTGTTTTTAGTTTTGCTGAAGCACATTCATGATCCCTAATACCTTTCTAAACCACTTACCCTGGTCCCTGGCCCCTGCCCCCAGAGCTGGTATCTGTTCCTCAGCGGAGCAGGTCGGGCCCTCTGCTCTGGCTGACTGGAGGTCGGCGGATTCAGACGAGGAGGCCTCAAAGACCAACTGCTTTAGCAGCATCTGGTCCTAGTCTTCTGGCAGCGAGGCCTCCAAAGACCAACTGCTTTCGCAGCGCCTAGTCTCTGCCGAAGCCGCTGGCCTCCAGCTACCCGGAGCAGGACCCTGAACTTAAAGACTCAACATGGCTTGTACTTATAAGGTCCTCTATGGACGTTTTGTGACCTCACTGATGAGGTCATTGTGAACTCACAGCTGATTGGCCAGTAGTTCTTTTGATGTGTTATAGAATGCTGTGATGTCATACACCGTAGACAATTCCAGTCTATAAGACTTTATCATTTTATTTTATTTATTTTTGAGGGATGAAAACAAAATATATTGTAATACATTATGAGAATATACACATCACACTATAAATGTGTAAATTAATTTAACGTGTTTAGAGCAGAGATATTTTCACCTGTAGGTCGGTAACTAGGAGTTTATTAAACCAAAACTAGAGCTGTGATGGTTGGAGAAGTGAAAAGACGACCCAAAACGGCTTTTCATAGTTTTATTTAGTTTCTTTCGACTTTGAATGAAGTGCGTGTTTTACGATGCTAAAATTACTGTTTATTCACATGGAGTCTGATGGATTTAGCAATTTTAATTACGTGGATTTTTTTATGTTTAAAAAAGAATCTTACTCTTCAACCAAAAGGTCAACCTCCTTAAAATCCTTTCCATAAAGTTGTCAAAAATTTAGAATAATAATCAGAGCCTCTCAGTGGCAAAACAAGCACTTTTGTGAAGGTATATACTAGGGGTGATCCGAGTACCCGGCTGAAACGAGTATCCGGTACGGATAAAGCACTTTTGCCGAGTACAAGTATTATCCGAGTAATATGAGTCAATATCCGTGCTCGGATTGAATAAAACTCCTCAACTGGCCGCGCAGCGTTCTGTGATAATCACAGCGCCCCCCCGCCTACAAACCCGCTCGGATCAATCACACACACACAGAACATGGAGAAATGCGCTCTCTCTCTCTCTCTCTCTCTCTCTCTCTCTCTCTCTCTTTCTCTCTCTCTCTCTCTCTCTCCGTCAGTCACTCAGGTCTGCGGATCTGTTCCGTTAACGTTTAGGGTTTCTTCAGCTTCAGGTTTGTTTTTAACTTCGGTTTGTAGTCCTTACATAGTAACCAGTAGATTTCTGGTGAACGTGGGGTTTGTAGTCCTTACATAGTAACCAGTAGATTTCTGGTGAACGTGGGGTTTGTAGTCCTTACATAGTAACCAGTAGATTTCTGGTGAACGTGGGGTTTGTAGTCCTTACATAGTAACCAGTAGATTTCTGGTGAACGTGGGGTTTGTAGTCCTTACATAGTAACCAGTAGATTTCTGGTGAACGTGGGGTTTGTAGTCCTTACATAGTAACCAGTAGATTTCTGGTGAACGTGGGGTTTGTAGTCCTTACATAGTAGGCTCGTTCGAGATGAGCCAGGTCTGCGCAGAATCGATCACCGGCGATCAGCGCCCGTTGCATGCCGGTTAGATTTGTGTCCGACTTGATCCCGACTTGCTCTGACGTCATGCACACGTGGGCAACGGAAATCTCACGAGAGCAAGGCGTCCGCAGTTCTGAGACGCAGGCGGCGCAGTTGCTTTTCACCGACTGCAAGAGCCAGGCGGACCCAGGCGGACCCAGAGCATGCTGGGAAACGCCGGCTTCTCAGCTGATTTAACAGCTGATTGGTTTACAACATGATGACGTTTTATATAAACTTTTTTATCGTTTTTGAATCGGAGGGATTTTAATTACTATTTGTCTGATTTAAAGACGTATTCTGTCCAGAACACATGTTGTGTGGCTGATAGAGACGTTTAGAAGTCAGACAGACTAATCTGATAAGATCATGTATCATCTACAGTGTGTTGTTCATTAAAATCAGCAACAGATCGCATGTAGAGCACTTTGCCAGCTACTCTGTCATAATTAAAACAACTGGAGACTGTGTACAAGGTGATATGTGGGTCTGATTATATTTTATTAAATCGGAATCGCACCACAGTGTTTTTGTCACTTCCTGTCCAGCCTGAAGGCGGCTGGAATCGGCTGGAAACTGTCCGACTTTACCGCAGCTTTCTGTCACCGCCCCCCGCTGCTGCCGCCTGCTCTCGTCCACTTTACAGGCGAGGCGCAGTTCATCTCGAACGAGCCTACTAACCAGTAGATTTCTGGTGAACGTGGGGTTTTTAGTCCTTACATAGTAACCAGTAGATTTCTGGTGAACGTGGGGTTTGTAGTCTTTACATAGTAACCAGTAGATTTCTGGTGAACGTGGGGTTTGTAGTCCTTACATAGTAACCAGTAGATTTCTGGTGAACGTGGGGTTTGTAGTCCTTACATAGTAACCAGTAGATTTCTGGTGAACGTGGGTTTCAGACGTGCTGCTTGGTTTAAATGCAACTCCAGTTGCGTCTCTGCCATCGGAGATTTTTTTTTTTTAACTGTCAGCTGACTCACACACACACACACATTTCACACATACCTGGTGTGGAAATAAAAAAAAAGAAAAAAGAACCAAAAACAAAAAAAAATCACACTGATCATAAAAAAATAAAAAGCTAAAAAAAGAAAGTTATATTGAGTATGAAAACTCTTGTTCATTACATTTTACTTCATAATTGCAACCGCATGTGTTGTATTCATTGTTGCAAAACGTTCTGTATATAGTTTGTTTGTTACCATGACAACACCATTGATCTGAAGCTTGATGCTCTCATGTAAATAGTTTTCAAATCAGCAATAAATATAACAATTTTTGATCAACTCATATCAATTGCATGCTTAAATAACATACCGGTTAAAGCCCCGCCCATTTCAAGAGAACCCGACCCACTTCCGGGTTAAATCTGACCATTTCCGGTTTAGGCCCCGCCCAGTCCGAGTACGGATCCGGATACAGATAATTCATGTGGTAAACAGATACAGATACAGATAATGCTGTACTCGCTCATCCCTAGTGTATATGCATTTATCAAAACAAAAGTTGATGTTTATAAATTTATCAAAACAAAAGTTGATGTGTATATACATTAATTAAAAAGAAAGTTAGTGTTTATGCATTAATCTAAAAGGAAGTTGATGTGTATATTTATTGATCAGTAGACCTTGTGGCACAACGGTAGCGTGTCTGACTCCAGATCAGAAAGTTGTGTGTTCAAATTATGTCGGGATCAAATGTTTAGGGGGGGCAGTAGATCAGTCTGTATGGAATTAGGTTGGGAACCAGAGGGTTGCTGGTTTAAGTCCCCATGTGGACCAAAGTGTGGGTTGGTGGCTGGAGAGATGCCACTTCACCTCCTGGGCACTGCCAAGTGCTCTGAAGCAAGGCACTGAACCCCCAAACCGCTCAGGGTGTTGGACCACTTCGATATGTCAGTTTAAATAACCCTTTTGTTGTAAGAGAAATAGTTTAATTTGTTATGAATCTATTTTGTAATTTTACACGTGTAAAAATATCAGAAAACATATCGATATTGCAGTTTTCATAATCAATATTGCAATATCACATTTTGTCAATATCGTGCCGCCCTAGTGTGTGTGTGTGTGTGTGTGTTGGTGTGTGTGTGTGTGTGGGTGTGTGTGTGTGTGTGTGTGTGTGTGTGTGTGTTGGGAGTGGGGCTGCTAAATGTCAAGGGCTGGGAGGAGATGGATGCAGAACAACGTGGTAGCAAAGTGTGTGTCTGTGTGTGTGTGTGTGTGTATGAGTGAGAGAGAGAGACAAATAAAAAAAGCTTCAAGTAGACTAATAATATAATCATTTTGTTTCTATAATTAAAATTAAAATATCTGACTTTACTGCCACTATCTGTTTCTGCTTCTCTACCATATTTATAGTGTGTGATTTACAAAATACCAATCATAGCCTACATCACATAAAAAACTACCTCTGTCCCTGTTCTGTTTTTAAAGACACAACATTAGGTTTTTCAATCAGATTGATAGTCAAACTGGAAATGTCCCCGTGTTTCTCCATTTTCAGGGATTATGTTCCCAGTTTTGATCTCAGACGTCTGGTGACTTTATATCATATCAGAATATTCTATTACTACCCACTATGAATATTAAAATACGCCTAACCATGTGTCCTGTATCATAGCTACATGTATGACCTTTGCAGCAAAAGAACTTGTGAAAATCAGTTTGGTATTCAGTGAGGTTGATTGGTTGTTTAGAGGCTAAAAACAAGTTTAAACTAACTGTCCCTGTTTAAGGCTGTTGGGTGCTAACTCTAGCAGGAGGATAACACGGGGTAGACACCACCGATTGGTTTCATTTCTCTCTCCACTGACAGACCTCCTAATGTACAAACTACAGAGCTACGTGTTGAAATTGACTGGAATTCTCCTTTAAGGAAAAGTCCATCTGCTTTAAAAAGATGTCTTAATGCACCTCTCCATATTTCCTGACATTTGCCGTTACAATCAGATATGTCACTGTAAAAAATAGAACGTTGGCACATGTAGGGAGCTGCGTTGGGAACCGGAGGGTCGCCGGTTCAAGTCCCCATGCGGACCAAATTACAGAGTGTGGTTGGATGCCACTTCACATCCTGGGAACTGCCAGGTACCCCCCCCAACCGCTCAAGGCGCTGGTCCAGCTGGTAGCCCACTCGCTCTGACATCTCTCCATTAGTGCTTGAATAGATCCTGATTGTGTGTGTTAGTGTGTTTCAGGCCTGTGTGTGATTACTAACAAAGTGTACACAGAGTGTAAATTGTAATTTCCCCACTAGGGATTAATAAATATTATAGATTAAATTATATTAATGAAAAAGAAAGATGATGTGTGTATGTATTACTCAAAAAGAACGTATAGGCGTATAACGTATAGGCATATATGCATATGTGTATATATATAAAGAACAGATATGCATTAATCAAAAGGAAAGTTGATGTGTACATACATTAATCAGCAGACCTCGTGGCGCAATGGTAGCGCGTCTGACTCCAGATCAGAAGGTTGCGTGTTCAAATCACATCGGGGTCAAATGCCCTTACTGCAGTTCTCTCACGTGTGCATGAACAGGTCCTGTGGGTGTGTATTTCAGCCCTGTGTGTGATTAGTAACAGAGTGTAAATTGTAATTTCCCCACTGAGGATCATTAAATTATTTTAATCAATAAGAAAGATGATGTGCATATGCATTAAATGGTGTAGATGGAACATCGTAAGCACCTTTGATCCGCATTAAAGGATCAAAAGCATTCCTTTGATGTGACATTTCTGATTGGTGGAACTCCCTGTTACCATGGAAATGTTCACTGCACCTGCAAACTCACCAACAGCCCTATTTTATGCTACTTTGACAAATTCTATGCTTTTCAGAATTTACATTAACAAATTTTAAGTTTCTAAAATAAAAATAACTGTTAAAGAGATTATAAAACATCTATTAAGTTGTTCAAATTCAGCTTCATTAAATTAACCCATTAAGTTTCCGCATAATGCATCAGTACTAATATCAAATTCCATTGTAGGTGCTTTCTGCATATTTTTCATCATTTAACACTTAGGTAAATATATGTATCAGATCCAACTCTGTTTCTGAATGTTAGGACTGGGATCTGGGTAAAAAATGATATACCCCCCCCCCCCTTCTCTCCTGGTTAGTAGATTTTAATCAAGTATATTTATCAATAAACAATGAAATGAAGAATACAAATGTTCCGATAAATGTGCTAGTTTACTGATATGTGTATAAGCAGATTTTAAAAATTATCTGTAAAAAATCTTTCAATGAAAATGAAAATCATTATCTGTAATTACCAATGTGCCAACAAGTATCAAAGAATCAAATCAAAGTTGTTTATTAAACTTATTCAACACTGTCTGCTCGAGTTATCTTAGCTTGCTAGATGAAAATATATAGACAGGGTTGTAACCTAGCAACACTTATTGTTTGTAAGACACCATTTTGTTTTTGATTACTCAATCTTAGGGACATCTCTCAGAGGAAAAAAAATGCTGCTAATATCCTGTCTCTGAAAATAACCTCAGGCCCCAGAGGGTTAACCGAAATACAAGTCAGGAATAACTAGAACTGCCAACAGTTATGACGGGTCCAAACCCCCCCCCCCCCATGCAAGTTGGCCCCAATGACCCGGGGAGCGCACAAAAGTGGAACCAAAGCAAAACAATGGGGGGGGGGGGGAAATGTCAGGAAATATGGAGAGGTGCATTTAACAGTGGAAAGATGAACCAAGACTGCTTTTCATATATATATTTTCTTTTTCTATTGACTATAGTTGTGTTTGTTATTAACAGAAATCAACCTGTCAACATTTCTATTTGTCATAAAGTTCCAACGTTAAGTTTTTTACTGCCAGTTCAAAAAGAGCTGAACACGGAGGAGGATTCCTCCCTAACGGCCTCTCTGCTCTGCTCCGTGCCCCCGCTGTCCGGTAATAGTTAAAGCAGATAAAAACCTAAAGAACACTCAAAAGCTTCAAGATAAAACTTTCTTAAGAAGCTTCTTCATTCACGTTCAAGAGAAGGCCTGTGAGACCTGTCAACTCCCGGTATGGAAAGCGGTATTTAACCGGTGAAGGTCTGCGGCAAGATCAGTAAGATCTGTGTCATTGGTCCTTTATTAAATCAGAGCTGTAGTTACATACTTACCCTATGCCCTGATATGCATGTGTCAAAAACCATATAATGCTAATAACTAGACATGATATGCGTCTCTATAATTAAACATTATAAAACTATAACTAGACAGGGTGGCTGGGAAAACCTGAATCCTGACTGTCTTTGTTCACATTCAAGAGAAGCCCTGTTTCCAGCCAGACTATGAATTGATTCATTAAATCCCTGTTATTAATGTGGACTCAGTCCCATATGGTCTAGCGGTTAGGATTCCTGGTTTTCACCCAGGTGGCCCGGGTTCAACTCCCGGTATGGGAATTGGTATTTAGCTGGTTAAGGTCTGCAGAAAGATCTGTATGATGTCCAACATTGGTCCTAAATTAGAGCTGTAGTTACGTACCCAACACGGTTAGACTTTACTGTAATTTCTACAGTTACTTACCGTAAAATACGATAACTTTCTTTTCCGGTTCATTACTGTAATATGCATTGCATTGTCGCACTGTTGCTTGCTCTGGAGGAGACTACTAGAACTGTTGGGTCCTTGTAAATTCTGGGGTGTGGTCTATCTGTAAAGTGTCTTGAGATAAGTGTCTACGTCCTGCTGTGCCTTGTAATGCCGCACAGCGTCCTGCTATGCCATGAACTACTACAAAGAACTTCTACAAACTACTAATTTTTTTCTATTTTTATTGCCACTCTTCATTCTAACCCCAACCGGCCCGTCAGACACCGCCTACCAAAAGCCTGGGTCTGTCCGAGGTTTCTGCCTAAAAGGAAGTTTTTCCTCGCCACTGTCGCACTGTTGCTTGCTCTGGAGGAAACTACTAGAACTGTTGGGTCCTTGTAAATTCTGGAGTGTGGTCTAGACCTACTCTATCTGTAAAGTGTCTTGAGATAACTCTTGTTATGAATTGATACTATAAATAAAATTGAATTGAAATTGAATAGATAACTCTTGTTATGAATTGATACTATAAATAAAAATTGAAATTGAATTATGGGTAGGAACATTTAATTTACATTTATTTACTGTATTTTTTGAATTTGCCGTAGTCTGCTGTAAAACAACAGCAGTAGTGCTACTGTAGGTGAATAAAATTGTTAGTTCATGTTATAGAAGCATAGAAATAAGATGGAAAAATAAAAACATCTCTATAAAATTACACTATTTCATTTTATAGAAATATTTTACATTTTCTTTATTATGCTTTTAGCAGTGAAGGTAATTTAAAAATGTGACATGCTTTTCAGCAGTGTAAATAACTTATTGAGAGTTGTAGAGACAAACAACCTGTAATTTTCTAATGTTAAACTCAGATAAAACTGAAGTTATTGCTCTGGGGCCCAAGCACCTCCGTGACACATTATCCAAAGATATAGTTACTCTGGATGGCATCACCCTGGCCTCCAGCACCACTGTGAGGAATCGTTTCACCTACGTAAATGTGCAAAATAAATATTTGTATAAATATCAAATGTATTATGTTCCAGTTTAATGGGTGTTACGACAGGTATCAGCAATGCAGTTTCCATTTTAAACTTGACATGCCATAAAGTTTACTCTTCAGCAGCTAGAGACAATTCACTCAAGACACTTGCAGCAACAGATGCTTTGCCAGACATCAACAGACTGGAAATAGACTTGATGCTGAAACAAAGCATAGGAATTATCAGAAGATAGTTTTGATCCATCGACCTCTGGGTTATGGGCCCGGCACGGTTCCGCTGCGCCACTCTGCTCTGCTGTTTATGTTCAGGGGAAGGAAAATTCTGAGATTCACATTTTGAGGGACAGTTTTCGGGTTGCAAAGTTAAACATTTGGTAGACCTTGCAACTATCATTTATGTGAGCTTCCTGCTTACCTCGAAGAATCTTGAAGGAGACTACTGAAGCAATAATGAGCCAATACCTTGTTAAAAAATGTTATCAACACCCTTCACTCGTTGCAATTTTTCTCTGACATTGTTTATTTTAGAAAATTGTGACCAGCGTTAAATGAGTAGTTTTAGGTCTGTGTGAATGTGGGCCGAGCATTTACCTCGGCTGAACTTGTGAACATCTCTTTGGCATATTCCCAGTCTGATCAAGTCCAGGTGCTGGAAAATCTGTGATTCAGGTTTTGAGGGAATGGGATCTGCATGTGCTTTCTTACCAGGAAGTTTCTGGAGGTCCAAATGGCATCTTTAATGGCGGCCAGGGTGAGCCACTGATTTGCAAAGTTACATGCTAGTATCTGTTTCTTTGGCCTGACGGATGGACAGACGACCCAAAAGCATAATACTTCTTGCCAAGACATAACAAGAAACAAAAAAAGAGGCGGGGGAGACAGAGTTAAGCCCTGACCGAATAGAGAACTACAGACAAAAGTTATGAAATAGTACCAAGTGTGACCAGAAGAATTGGAATAAAACTAGAACTTTAAAGTACAAACCTTTCTTCAAGAAATCTTTATTGTGCTCACATTGAACCTCATTTCTGAAACGTGCATACGACCTAAAACCGGCGTAGGACGGGCGTACGCCGATTCCTACGCAAAGTTCGGCAATGTATGTGGAGTGCATAGGTCTCCACATACATTGTTTTTATTAAGATTGAAGACCAAATTGTTAGTTTTTACGAAATCTTCCCAACCATCGAAAGTGTTTTCATAGCCTCGTTGGCGCAGTAGGCAGCGCGTCAGTCTCACAATCTGAAGGTCGTGAGTTCAACCCTCACACGGGGCAGGAGTTTTAAAAACACAACTGATGCTGGAAATACAGTGACTTTCAGATGGTTGAATACTGGCACAAGCACATGAATGGAAGTTGTGATTCTGTAGTTATTTCTGAGATTGAGACAACGAAAGGCAATCTTTAAGGGTGCTAACAAACCAATGACTCATCACAGTATAAAAAAACGCAGATGTGCCTTCATTAACAATGTTGTGTTATCTCATAGGTACAGGAAATACATGAATGTATTTCTTAACATTTATTTTCAGTCTGAGTTACAAAATTTGCAGTGAACGTTGTATTGTCCAGCAGAAAGGCAACAGGTGTGTTACTTTTTGACTATGATTTATATCGTAGCAGTGCAATCATTTTGCCCAGGTTTGATTTCCAGCCACCACAGTTGCATTTACAGGTTTTGAAGCTATATACAACAATAACATTACATGTTTTACCCAGGTTTCTTCTTTTATTCAGTGATATTTCAATTTCCTTGCGGGAGTCATCCCAAAAGGATTAATAAAGATAAGTCTATGTCTATCTCGAAAAAAGTAATACAAATCTGAAAATCTTCAGGGGATGTAGCTCAGTGGTAGAGCTCATGCTTTACATGTATGAGGATCTGGCATCTCCAGCAGGTATTATGGTAGAGTCTTTAAAAGAGCTGCAACAGATATTACCTCTTGTTGTAATCTGACTGGTAGGGTTATAGAACGTAGTCGTAGACTAAGACCTCCTGTGACACAAACTAAGCGGTCAGCTCTGTCTTTTATACCAGACATATATTATCAGACAGCAAAACAAGCACTGTAAATGTACATTTTTTACAGTTTCTATTTTACCGTATTTATGTACTTGCACTGTAGTATATTTGTTGTATTATACTCTGGTTTTTATGGGTGTTACGGCGGGTATGAGCACTGTAGTTTCCATTTTTATGGACGAAATAAACTTGACATGCCATTAAGTTTATTCTACAGCAAGCGGAGACATTTCACGTCAGACACTTGCAGCAACAGACACTTTGTTAGACATCAACAGACTGGAAATAGACTTAAGTTTGCCAGTGATTGTTGCTTTTTCATCTTTGTTGTTATTTTTGTGTGCCTTTAATGTCACACATGTGGATATTATGAAATAAACTGCATAGAAAACCTTTCTAGCAAGTTTAAAGGTTCCATGGTGTAATGGTTAGCACTCTGGACTCTGAATCCAGCGATCTGACTTCAAATCTCAGTGGAACCTGGTTTTTAAGCCACAGCACAGGTGAAAAAGATCAACCTTTCAACTTTCCACATCTAGTTTAAAGTGAGCTTACAGGTTTAATGTCCTTGGCCATTTAGACTGTAAACAGTACATTAGTGGGGGCATGTTGAGGAGTCACCTGGTTGTTAATGTAATCGGACGGAGCGCCAAATTTGACAGTATTGACTGGAAGTGATAGGCTTTGAGTAACATGGGGGATACACACTTTGCATTCAGTCTCGTAATCACTATAAAAATTAGGGATCACTGAAATTTGAACTTGTGTTGCTGCAGTCAGAGTATACAGTGCTCATCCTGAATGGGCCAGTATAGTGCATCAGAACTGCTTGTTGAATGGTCTATTAGCTTTGGAACCCCCCTTTCCCCACAGCTTTCAATTGTCAGATATGGATGGGGGAGTGGGCACTGTGTCCAACCTTTTCTGTGTAAAAAAAAACACTAAAAAAGTCTCTTGGATTAAAGACAAAACCTCTGCGGAGAACCTTTTACCAAATCCAGGTGCCCTTGGCATAGTTCTGATCTTTTGGGGTTTAGCATGGATCAGGAACCAACACATCTGGACTCAATGTGGGCATTGTACGGCAATATTTGACACATTTAGACCATGAAGACAGTTATCAGTTTATTTCCCATCTGGCAGGTGTAATTGTGGACACAGTTGGACTTCGAGAGCCGAACCTAATTCTGATTCCTAGTACTAAAATATCATTAATACAGATCATAGTGATATTTACGTTGATACCTCAAGTTACGGAAGTTACAAAGGGTAAAAGGACTTATGTGTCAACAGGATTTGGAAAAACCGGTCCATGCTTTCATCATCAGTAGACTTGACTACTGTAACGGTGTCTTTACAGGTCTCCCTAAAAAATCTATCAGACAGCTGCAGCTGATTCAGAACGCTGAAGGCTGAAGACCTTTCTTTTTGATGTTGCCTTTCTTTAAATGGTTGTTAATTTCTTTAATGTTTGATTTTGTATACTGCACTGTAACTTTTATTCTTGTGTTTTATCTATTTTTATTTTTTAACTATTTTTTTAACTATTTTTGTGTAAAGCACTTTGAATTGCCCTATGGCTGAAAGGTGCAATACAAATAAAGCTTCCTTGCCTTGCCTTGAATAGGATATCACTATTAGTGGAAATCGGTATTTCTCTGCTTTTTAGGTTGCCATGGCCGAGTGGTTAAGGCAATGGACTTGAAATCCATTGGGGTCTCCCCTCGCAAGTTTGAATCCTGCCGACAAAGAAAGCCATCCTTTAATGGTGGTCACACATCCTTCTATGGCAGATGTACCTTCATACAATATTGTAATACCTCATAGGTACTGGAAGCCACTGTTGCATCTCTGAGCATTTATTTTCAGTCTCAATGACCAGATGTGTTGCAAGATTTGCAGTGAACGTTATATTGTCCAGCAATGGTGGTATAGTGGTGAGCATAGCTGCCTTCCAAGCATTTGATATGGCTTTGATTCCAAGCAGGTATTATGGTAGTCTTTTAAAAGAGCTGCAAAAGTTATTAATTTGTACTGTAGTATATTTATTGTTTTATGCTCCAGTATTTAGGTGGAACCATTTCATTTCAGAAACTGAAATCCCTGAGGCCTGACAGACTCCATTACAGATGGTACCATCAATCAGAAAAAAAAGAGCCTATTTCACAAGTACCTTGGGCAGTTCTGAATGACTGATGGGGATTCCTAAGCATTTCAGTCCCATGTGTACAGACAAGATTAACAACAACATCGCCACGTCAGAAAAGTTTCTGGTGTGCAAAGACCAAGAAAATGCCACGCTAACGCCACACAGGAGGCCTTACCCCTGACTTCCACCAGCTGCAGATCCACTCCGCTTCGTGTCTGCTCCATGATCACGCGATATAACAGGATGTAGTTTCTATAAACAGAACCAATAAACCAGATGAATGAACTAGATGAAACTTGCATTGTTCTGAATTTAATGTGTTTTAATGTATCATCTTAAGCCTGTATTAATGTAGTGTTTCTGTGTAAATGCAACATGCCTTTTTCATTTGCTACCAGGGCTTAATGAGTGGCATGGGAAAGACATGATGATGGGATGCAAACAGAGGTAATCGCTGCAACAACAATGTGTTGCTGGGATTTGAACCCATGATCACCTGTTTACCAAACAGGCAGTTTAACCAACTAAGCCACAGCACCCCCTTGAGAAATAAAAAACAGAACAGGGACAGAGGTAGTTTATTATGTGATGTAGGCTATGATCGGTATTATGCAAATCACACACTATAAATATGGTAGAGAAGCAGAAACAGATAATGTCAGTAAAGTCAGATATTTTAATAAGTGGAAGAAACAATATGATTATATTATTAGAGTCTACTTGAAGCTTTTTATATTTGTCTCTCTCTCTCACCCACACACACACACACACACACACACACACACACACTGTACTACCACGTTGTTCTGCTTCCATCTCCTCCCAGCCCTTGACATTTAGCAGTCCCACTCCCAACACACACAGACACACACACACACACACACACACACACTAGGGCTGCACGATATTGACAAAATGTGATATTAAAATATTGATTATGAATACTGCAATATTGATATATTTTCTGATATTTTTATCATATGTAAAATTACTAAAAAGATTCATAACAAATAAAACAAGTTTTCTCACATCAAAATGTTTATTTCTACTGACAGTCTGCCATTGCGCCACAAGGTCTACTTAATAATGCATATACACATCAACTTTCTTTTTGATTAATGCAAATACACATCAACTTTATTTTAAGCTGCAGTTCTGGAATGTTAAGTTGCAGTTCTAGAACAATAGAAGTTTTAGAATTTGAACACACATTGTCACCAGACTTTAGTGTGATGTGAGGAACAGGAGGTCAGCACAGGCCATGATCGTAGAATGCAGGCTCATTTTAGTCTGGTAAATTTCAGGGATTTTTACACTGGGATGGAACTGCTAATCTTGCGATTGACAGACGATCTTCCCCAATACAGCCACATTATACAGTTCAGAACTCAGGCATTCACACTCACTAAAACACCACCGCCCAACGTGGGGCTCGAACCACGACCCTGAGCTTAAGAGTCTCATGCTCTACCGACTGAGCTAGCCAGGCCTTCTTAAGTTATGAGTTGCAGTCCAAACCTTTACTTAAAACGTCTGAAATGTTACAGTTCTAGAATGTTACTTGGCAGTTCTAGAAAGTTAGATTGAAGTTCTAGAATGTTAAGCTGCCATTCTACAATGTTAGCTTTAAATTCTAGAATGTTAAGCTGCAGTTCTAGAATGTTAGGTTGAAATTCTAGAATGTAAAGATGCAGTTCTAGAAAGTTAAGCTTTCATTCTAGATATTTGAGTTACATTTCAAGAACAATAGGTTGAAGTTTTAGAATTTTTATAAGTTGCGTTCCCAACTGATAATCTTGTAATTGACAGCCGATCTACCCCAATACAGCCACCTGATACTAAAATAATAATAATAATACATTTTATTTAAAAACGCCTTCCTTGGTACTCAAGGACGCCGCACAGGAAATTCATAAATTAAGAACAGCAAAACAAATACTATACAGCAAAACAAATACTATACAGCAAAACAAATACTATACAGCAAAACAAATACTATACAGCAAAACAAATACTATACAGCAAAACAAACCAGTACTATACAACAGCAAAACAAATACTATACAACAGCAGAACCAATACTATACAGCAAAGCAACAGAAAAGGCAGAGCAATAGACATTTAGGTGGAATAGGCAGTTTTAAACAGATGTGTTTTTAGTTGAGATTTGAAATGGGGGAATGAATCAATGTTTCTGAGTTGGGGGGGTAGTGAGTTCCAGTTACGGGGAGCAGAGCAGCTAAATGCTCTGCCCCCCATGGTGGTGAGACGGGGGGGACAGAGAGGTTTATGGAGGAAGAGGATCTGAGGGAGCGGAAGGGAGTGGGACACTGGAGGAGATCAGACAAATATGGGGGGGGGCGAGGTTGTGGATGGCCTTGAATGCTAATAGAAGGATTTTGAATTTGATACGGAACTGGACTGGGAGCCAGTGGAGCTGGTGGAGGACAGGAGTGATGTGGGTGATGGAGGGGGTTCGAGTTATGATGCGGGCAGCTGAATTCTGGACCAATTGAAGTTTGTGGAGGGATTTGTGAGCGAGACAGAAGAGGAGAGAGTTGCAAAAGATCGAACCCCGATCTTCCGCGTGACAGGCGGAGATACTGTCCATTATACTAACGAGGAATGCCCAAGCTTAATATTTGGCACATCAAGAAATAGGTGCCGCTATTCCAACATTTAGGCCACAGTCAATGCATGTAGAAATATTTATGTTTACTACATATTTGCTGTCGTTCAAATACATGACAAAGCATCTGTGACTGAATCTAGTTTAAAATCTCTATTTTGTAGCATTTTGAACATTTGCAGTAAAATAAAAATGGTGCATTTTCCCACAAATATGCCAAATAAATTTGTTTTGTCAGTTTCCGTAGTGTAGTGGTTATCACGTTCGCCTAACACGCAAAAGGTCCCCTGTTCGAAACAGGGCGGAAACACATTTCTTTATTTGTACTGACTTTGCACAATCAAACTCTGCGAAGTTAAACTCTCCTTAACCTTCACGGAAAATCTCCCTGACGTGAAATCGTGGCCAGGCCTACCGAAGTTTCCCCAGTGCAGTAGTCATCACATTCAGAGATTCAGGAATATCCTGTCTAAAATTGATGCAGAAAAACTAGTCCACGCATTTGTTACTTCTAAGCTGGATTACTCCAATTCTTTATTATCAGGTTGCTTAAAAGAGTCCATAAAGATTCTTCAGCTGATCCAGAATGCTGCAGCACGTGTTCTGATAGGAACCAGGAAAAGAGATCACATCTCTCCGGTTTAGCTTTTCAGCATTAACTTCCTGTAAAATCCAGAATGGAATTTAAAATCTTTCTTCTCACCTAAAAAGCTCTTCATGTTCAAGCACCATCTTGTCTTAAAGAGTTCATTGTACCTTATTACCCCACCAGAGCACTGCGCTCCCAGAATGCAGGGTTCCTTGTTGTTCCTAAAGTCTCCAAAAGAAGAATGGGAGCCAGAGTGTTCAGCTATCAAGCTCCTCACCTGTGGAACCAGGTTCCCGTTTGGGTTCAGGAGGCAGACACCATCTCCACATTTAAGAGTAGGCTTAAGACTTTCCTCTTTGATGAAGCTTATAGGTAGTTCTGGCTCAGTTTTTCCTTGCCTCTTTTGCCTAGTGATTGGTCTTGGTGGGAATTTTCGGGTTTCTGTAAATAACATCACAGAATATGGTCTGGACCTGCTCTTTTATGAAAAGCGCAATGAGATAAGTGTTGTTGTGATATGGAGCTACGTAAATAAAGAAAGTTGATGTGTATATGCATTTATTATAAAGAAAGTTAATGTCATAATGAATTGTGATGATAAATCAAAATGATTGATTGATGTGTGTATGCATTAATATCAAAGAAAGTTGATGTGTATATGCATTAATATCAAAGAAAGTTGATGTGTGTATGCATAAATGAAAAAGAACGTTGATGTGTATATGCATTAATATAAAGAAGGTTGATGTGTGTATACATACATCTAAAATTAAGTTGATGTGTATATGCATTAGTCTAAAAGAAAGTTGATGTTTATATGCATAAATGAAAAAGAACGTTGATGTGTATATGCATTAATATAAAAGAAGGTTGATGTGTGTATACATACATCTAAAATTAAGTTGATGTGTATATGCATTAGTCTAAAAGAAAGTTGATGTTTATATGCATTAATATAAAAGAAAGTTGATGTGTATTTATATTATAAAAAAGAAATGTGATGTGTTTATGCATTTATTAAAAAGAAAGTTGATCTGTATTTGCATTAATCAAAAATTAAGTTGATGAGTACATGCATTAATCTAAAAGAAAGTTGATGTCATAATGAATTTTGATGAAGACAAAAGGAATGGTGATGATATAATAAAAAGAAAGTTGATGTGTATATGCATTAATGAAAAAGAAAGTTGATGTTTATATGCATTTATTAAAAAGAAAGTTGATGTGTATATGCATAAATATAAAAGAAAGTTGATGTGTATATTAGTGGTGGTCCGAGTATCCGGCTGAAACGAGTATCCGGTACGGATAAAGCACTTTTGCCGAGTACAAGTATTATCCGAGTAATATGAGTCAATATCCGTGCTCGGATTGAATAAAACTCCTCAACTGGCCGCGCAGCGTTCTGTGATAATCACAGCGCCCCCCCCCCGCCTACAAACCCGCTCGGATCAATCACACACACACAGAACATGGAGAAATGCGCTCTCTCTCTCTCTCTCTCTCTCTCTCTCTCTCTCTCTCTCCGTCAGGCAGGCAGTCGGGTCTGCGGATCTGTTCCGTTAACGTTTAGGGTTTCTTCAGCTTCAGGTTTGTTTTTAACTTCGGTTTGTAGTCCTTACATAGTAACCAGTAGATTTCTGGTGAACGTGGGGTTTGTAGTCCTTACATAGTAACCAGTAGATTTCTGGTGAACGTGGGTTTGTAGTTCTTACATAGTAACCAGTAGATTTCTGGTAACGGGGTTTGTAGTCCTTACATAGTAACCAGTAGATTTCTGGTGAACGTGGGGTTTGTAGTCCTTACATAGTAACCAGTAGATTTCTGGTGAACGTGGGGTTTGTAGTCCTTACATAGTAACCAGTAGATTTCTGGTGAATGTGGGGTTTGTAGTACTTACATAGTAACCAGTAGATTTCTGGTGAACGTGGGGTTTGTAGTCCTTACATAGTAACCAGTAGATTTCTGGTAAACGTGGGGTTTGTAGTACTTACATAGTAACCAGTATTTCTGGTGAACGTGGGGTTTGTAGTACTTACATAGTAACCAGTAGATTTCTGGTGAACGTGGGGTTTGTAGTCCTTACATAGTAACCAGTAGATTTCTGGTGAACGTGGGGTTTGTAGTCCTTACATAGTAACCAGTAGATTTCTGGTGAACGTGGGTTTGTAGTCCTTACATAGTAACCAGTAGATTTCTGGTGAACGTGGGGTTTGTAGTCCTTACATAGTAACCAGTAGATTTCTGGTAAACGTGGGGTTTGTAGTACTTACATAGTAACCAGTAGATTTCTGGTGAACGTGGGGTTTGTAGTACTTACATAGTACCAGTAGATTTCTGGTGAACGTGGGGTTTGTAGTCCTTACATAGTAACCAGTAGATTTCTGGTGAACGTGGGGTTTGTAGTCCTTACATAGTAACCAGTAGATTTCTGGTGAACGTGGGGTTTGTAGTCCTTACATAGTAACCAGTAGATTTCTGGTGAACGTGGGGTTTGTAGTCCTTACATAGTAACCAGTAGATTTCTGGTGAACGTGGGTTTCAGACATGTTGCTTGGTTTAAATGCAACTCCTGTTGTGTCTCTGCCATCGGAGATTTTTTTTTTTTACTGTCAGCTGCCCCCCCGCCCCCCGCCCCCTCTCTATCTGAAGCTCGATGCTGTCATGTAAATAGTTTTCAAATCAGCAATAAATATAACAATTTCTGATCAACCCATATCAATTGCATGCTTAAAATAACATGCCGGTTAATAAATGCATATACTCATCAACTTTCTTTTTATTATATCATCACAAATCATTATGACATCAACTTTCTTTTAGATTTATGCATATACACATCAACTTTCTTTGATATTAATGCATATACACATCAACTTTCTTTTAGATTTATGCATATACACATTAACTTTCTTATTATATCATCACCATTCATTATGTCATCAACTTTCTTTTTGATTTATACAAATACACATCAACTTTCTTTGATATTAATGCATATACACATCAACTTTCTTTAGATTTATGCATATACACATTAACTTTCTTTTTATTATATCATCACCATTCATTATGTCATCAACTTTCTTTTTGATTTATGCATATACTCATTAACTTAATTTTTGATTTATCATCACCATTCATTATGTCATCATCACTTTTCATTATGTCATCATCACAATTCATTATGACATCAACTTTCTTTTTCATTAATGCATGTACACATCAACATTTATAGGTAGAAAGTTGCATATCTAATAATAAAGGTGAATGGTCAGATGTTACAATACCTAAATAGTCAGAGGAAATTACACCTGCATTAAGAGTACTGTCAATTAAAAAGTAATCAATCCTAGAATATGAATGATGCACCTGGGAAAAGAAAGATAATTTTTTAATGGTGGAGTTACGAGATCTCCATGGATCAACAAGACCATTCCGTTTCATAAAATCAGAGAATGTTATAGACATAGCAGATTGAGACAGATTTCGAGGATTAGAACGATCCAAGATTGGGTCAAAAACACAAATTAGATCCCCACCAAAGATCAGCAGGTGTGTATTCAAGAAGGGAATGTTACTCAGCAATCTGTTAGCGAATTCAACATCATCGAAGTTTGGGGCATTTACATTTACAAACAAAACCCTCTTTTGTGAAGAAGTACCAGCAACCATGAGGTATCTGCCATTCCTATCAGCAACAACATCAGTGGATGAGAACTGAACTTTTCTGCTAACTAAAATGGCGACTCCTCTAGCTTTTGAATTCAAATTTGAGTGGAAAACTTGAGCCACCCAAGGGCAATGTAACCTACGGTGATCTTTGACGCAAAGGTGAGTCTCCTGCAAGAATACTATATCAGAGTTTAAACGTTTCAAGTGCGCAAAAACCTTAGATCTCTTAACAGGATTCCCCATACCTCTGATATTCCAACTGGTAAATCTGAGAGGTGTGCCTGACCCAGCTATGCTGGGATCTATAATGCCATTAACCATTTAAATAAAAAAAATAACATAAAAAAAAGAAAATGGTCATAGTGAGCCGGGGTGGAACACCCACCCCCCAACATACCCCCAAACACAAATACACCCAAAGTCCCCATATAACCATAGAACAAAGGAGACAGCAGTGTTTCCCACAATAACCAAAAGTTGTCCACAATAGCGTTGAACAACCCGGAGACCATGCAGAATAGACAAAGGTAAGAGAGAAAAAAAACTCCCGCCGATCTCAACACTGTTTAACAGTATGCACATGAATATAGTAAAGCACGTAAAAATGCAAAATGACAAATAATAGTAGGCCCTCAGTCCTGTACTATCAGATGGAGAAAGCATAAAATGAGGTAGTGCTGATCATATCTGAAGTACAAAATACAAAATATATATATTATGTTAATCACATACAGTAAGATTGACGGAAAAAAAAATACCTGCTATAAACAAACAGTGACACTAACCTAGTTAGTGTAGCAAGCCAGAAAACCTGAAAATCTACTGAAAACAAATACTGAACATGTAGATAAATAAGGCTGGTGAGTCCACAAACTAAGGAATAATAGAACAAAAATCTGAAAAGCTACTAGAGCTCACCCAGAAATCAAAGTTTTGACGCAGAAACAAAGTCCTTCTCAACACCGTTGTATGTGATGCGAAGTCGCGCTGGATGAATCCGACCATATCGAGCACTGACAATGCCACGAAGTTGGCGTCTGACCTCGTTGAAAGCAGCCCGAGCCCGAGCTATCTTGGCAGTGTGATCCGGGAAGAGTGAGACGGTCAAGTCTCTGACTTTCATCTGTCGGAGCTCTCTAGCGCGGCGCAGAATGTCAACACAGTCACTGTAACGATGAAATCTGCACACAATGGCTCGTGGACCATCACCAGGCTTGGGTTTGGGTTGGAGGGTCCGGTGGGACCTGTCCAAAAGCGGTTCCTTTTCCAGACCCAACGCTTCCTTCAGTAAGGCGGCTACACATAACTGCACATATACATCAAATTTCTTTTTGATTAATGCATATACACATTCATTATGTCATCATCACTATTCATTATGTCATCATCACTATTCATTATGTCATCATCACTATTCATTATGACATCAACTTTCTTTTAGATTAATGCATATACACATCAACTTTCTTTTAGATTAATGCATATACACATCAACTTTCTTTTTAATAAATGCATATACATATCAAATTTCTTTTTTATTAATGCATACACACACCAACTTTCTTTTAGATCAATGCATATACTCATTAACTTAATTTTTTATTAATGCATAAACATATCAACTTTCTTTTAGATTAACGCATATATGCATCAAGTTTTTTTTAGATTTCTGCATATACACATCAACTTTCATTGATATTAATGCATATATACATCAACTTTCTTTTTGAATTATGCATAAATACATCAACTTTCTTTTAGATTTATGCATATACACATCAACTTTCTTTTAATAAATGCATATACATATCAAATTTCTTATTGATTAATGCATAAACTGATCAACTTTCTTTTTGATTAATGCATAAACACATCAAATTTCTTTTAGATTAATGCATATACACATCACCTTTTTATTTTAATGCATATACACATCAACTTTCTTTTATATTACAGTTTTTTTACAATTGCTATGACAGATTTTTCAATACATTTAACAAGTTTCCTAAACTCTTAACACACCAACACACCCAAAACACACAATTGGCAAAACAGTTAATTTCATGCTCAAAATCCCACATTGTAAACTAAACTCCAGAACTAATTTTCAAAATACAATAATACACTAACACAACACACTATGTCTGACAAAACACTGCAAACATGTTTCAAAATCAAATAATTATTCCAAACACTAACACATGTTCTCCTCCAACAGGAACATTTAGTCAATCATAACACAATGACAAAAAAAAACACTATCATCAGCTGACATTACAAAAACTTCATTATTTTAGATGTGTCAAGGATGCCCTTATACAACAGACAATATATTGAATTGATCACAGATTGTGTTTTGCACATGCATTTTGTTTCTTTTGTTGAAAAGAAAAAAAAAACGCCTTTTTCGCCAAGTTGAAGCCAGCCTCGTCACCATAGATAATTTCATATGGGACTTGATTGGCCTCCAACTCCATGACTCTGAAAGAAATTAGACACAGTGTATGTAACTGCTGTGCTGTACTGTATATCTACTGTATGTCCTAATGTACTCCAGGTTTAAAGAGTAGTTTACAGTAATGACTGTGTTGCATAACCTTACCTGGACGTATTGGTGACGGAGTTCTTTGATGCGTTCACTGTTCCTTTCAAAAGGAACTTTGTGTAGTTGTTTCATTCGGACTCTGTGTTTAGCTAGAGTCCGAGAAATGGATGTTAGGCTGATTGCTGCAGTGTTCCCAAAGAAAAGGTTGTCCATCAATGAATGTTGATGTGTATATGCTTTAATATCAAAGAAAGTTGATGTGTATATGCTTTAATATCAAAGAAAGTTGATGTGTATATGCATTAATATCAAAGAAAGTTGATGTGTATATGGGTCATTCTTAGCAAATGGTGCCATTTGAGGGTGGTAACCTTGCCTAAAAAAATACAATATTTTCATTGATTTTATAATTTCATCTGATGAAGGACATGTTCAACTATGAGAAAAATATATTGGGCCAGCTCAGGATGTTATGATATCAGAATTTTAATCAGATTTGTTGCACGTTTTTACACACATGTCCCCCCGCGTTACTGGACATTTCCATCTCTATTAATGAATGTTTTTAATGGACAGTTATTATAATATTTACATTTTCTAAGAGCTCAAGTGTCCCTCACCTTGCCCCTGAAAAGTTAGTTTAAAAAGGTTTTAATAAACACACACTGTATATAAAATACATGCTCTGATTTCAGACTAGATGGGAATGTCCACACAATTATTTTAGAAGAAAATAGGAAACTATGGAATTTGGTCAAATGTTTATGATATTTGATTTTGCCAGTTCATTTTCTGCAACAAAGATATGCAAAATATTTATTGATTTTATTTCATGAATATAAAAAAACACAGGTAACAATGTTGGTAACAGGGTGGACAATATTTAAAAGAACAAATGAGTGGTCATGAAACCCCTGGACAATAAATTTGAAAAGTAACTCATTTACCTCACCCTCACCCCACCTTCAATCATGAGATGTATTACACTTTAAAGAAACAGCATTAACATTTTTTTGATTTCATAGCAAAGCTAAGCAGACCAACAACCCAGGTGTTTTTCAACAAAATTCCACACCGTCTTCTCCAGTTGCATAGATCTCTTATTCAAAGGTTGTGGCTCTGTCATGAAGCACACAATCTGATCTTCTCCATACCAGCTAATGTCGTCTCTTAGAGTCGGCCAGCGGAACTTATTTGTGCCGTTCTTGTGCATGCATTTTACTTTTACATCTTCCTCAACCTCAATAATAACTCCTGGATAGGCATCGCCATCATAATTCACAATGCACCACTGCCCAATGTGTTCCCTGGTTATGACCTCAGGTCGAGATGGATCTTCATGGCAATGTGAGGTTGTTTCTCCCTCTAGCTTTTGAATTAAAATTTGAGTGGAAAACTTGAGCCACCCAAGGGCAATGTAACCTACGGTGATTTTTGACGCGAAGGTGAGTCTCCTGCAAGAATACTATATCAGAGTTTAAACGTTTCAAGTGTGCAAAAACCTTAGATCTCTTAACAGGATTCCCATACCTCTGATATTCCAACTGATAAATCTGAGAGGTGTGCCTGACCCAGCTATGCTGGGATCTATAATGCCATTAACCCATTTAAATAAAACAAATAACATAAAAAAAAGAAAATGGTCATAGTGAGCCAGGTGGAACACCCACCCCCCAACATACCCCCAACACAAATACCCCAAAGTCCCCATATAACCATAGAACAAAGGAGACAGCGTTTGTGTTTCCCACAATAACCAAAAGTTGTCCACAATAGCGTTGAAAACCCGGAGACCATGCAGAATAGACAAAGGTAAGAGAGAAAAAAAACTCCCGCCGATCTCAACACTGTTTAACAGTATGCACATGAATATGGTAAAGCACGTAAAAATGCAAAATGACAAATAATAGTAGGCCCTCAGTCCTGTACTATCAGATGGAGAAAGCATAAAATGAGGTAGTGCTGATCATATCTGAAGTACAAAATACAAAATATATATATTATGTTAATCACATACAGTAAGATTGACGGAAAAAAACAATACCTGCTATAAACAAACAGTGACACTAACCTAGTTAGTGTAGCAAGCCAGAAAACCTGAAAATCTACTGAAAACAAATACTGAACATGTAGATAAATAAGGCTGGTGAGTCCACAAACTAAGGAATAATAGAACAAAAATCTGAAAAGCTACTAGAGCTCACCCAGAAATCAAAGTTTTGACATAGTCGCTGGCTTCATCCGCAGAAACAAAGTCCTTCTCAACACCGTTGTATGTGATGCGAAGTCGCGCTGGATGAATCCGACCATATCGAGCACCGACAATGCCACGAAGTTGGCGTCTGACCTCGTTGAAAGCAGCCCGAGCCCGAGCTATCTTGGCAGTGTGATCCGGGAAGAGTGAGACGGTCAAGTCTCTGACTTTCATCTGTCGGAGCTCTCTAGCGCGGCGCAGAATGTCAACGCAGTCACTGTAACGATGAAATCTGCACACAATGGCTCGTGGACCATCACCAGGCTTGGGTTTGGGTTGGAGGGTCCGGTGGGACCTGTCCAAAAGCGACTCTTTTTCCAGACCCAACGCTTCCTTCAGTAAGGCAGATACACATAACTGCACATATACATCAAATTTCTTTTTGATTAATGCATATACACATTCATTATGTCATCATCACTATTCATTATGTCATCATCACTATTCATTATGACATCATCACTATTCATTATGTCATCATCACTATTCATTATGTCATCATCACTATTCATTATGACATCATCACTATTCATTATGTCATCATCACTATTCATTATGACATCATCACTATTCAATATGACATCAACTTTTTTTATAGATTACACCAACACACCCAAAACACACAACTGGTAAAACAGTTAATTTCGTGCTCAAAATCCCACATTGTAAACTAAACTCCAAAACTAATTTTCAAAATACAATAATACAGTAACACTACACACTATGTCTAACAAAACACTGCAAACATGTTTCAAAATACAATAATTATTCCAAACACTAACACACGTTCTCTTCCAACAGGAACATTTAGTCAATCATAACACAATGACAAAAAAAACTCTATCATCAGCTGAAATTACAGAAACTGCAATAT
This sequence comes from Etheostoma spectabile, assembly GCF_008692095.1. NCBI lineage: Eukaryota > Metazoa > Chordata > Actinopteri > Perciformes > Percidae > Etheostoma > Etheostoma spectabile. The sequence goes on along the minus strand of NW_022602679.1, from coordinate 16,818 downwards.
TTTAGATGTGTCAGGTATGCCCTTACACAATAGACAGTATACTGTATTGATCATAGATTGTGTTTTGCACATGCATTTTATTTCTTTTGTTGAAAAAATTCAAATTTAAAAAATAAATGACTATCTCAGAGTAGCTTTATAGAATCTACAGTTTATGAAAAAAAAAGGAGGGGGATGCCCTCAGAGATGGAGGCGCTGGGTTTTGAGGGCGCCCGTGTGACCTCCTCAAAAGGACTAAGAACAGTGAGCATGTCTGATGCTAACCCCCACTCATTTGGATAGATGATTGTAGAATCTTTACCCATGTTAGAATGCCAAGCCCTGCGCTGCTCCAACAGCCGCTGGAGCATGTAGAAAGTATTGTTCCACCTTGTTTTTTCATCTGTTATGAGCGTGTGCTGGGGGAGGTTCTACTGTGTTTGGAGCTCATGTAATCTGTTGCTGGCTTTGCTTGAGCAATGAACATGGCCAGATATGCTCCTGGCTTTGGAGAGAAGGGATGAATAGTGATGATATCATAATTAATGGTGATGATACAATGAACAGAAAGTTGATTTGTACATGCATTACAGTATTTCTGAGTTGCTAAAACACTAAAATCCATTCGCAAAACCAAAGTTGCAAGTGTACAAACCACTTTATTGATTGAAGCACACAGTTTGTAGAACTTTAAACACTTCTCATGTGGTTAGACACAGCTAGCAAATCGGAATCGCTCTTTGTGCAAAACTGTAAACACATTGTCATTCAAAAAGCACATGTAGCATTTTGGTGCACTTCAACTCAGAATGGCACAACACAACCCCAAAAGTAACACACTGTTGTCATCGGTAACACACAAGCACTCAAAATTTAACACACCTGTTTCAAATCAGTAATGTGTTGCACCCAATCAGTAATGGGGATATAAAGCCAGGTCAAATCCAAATGGGATGTGTGATTTTCACAATGGAGGGCAGGAGAGAAGGTGGAAGTAGAAGTAGAAGTAGAAGTAGAAGTAGACGTGGACGTGGACGTGGACGTGGACGTGGACGTGGACGTGGACGAGAAGGAAGAGGAAGAGAAGGAAGAGGAGGAGGAGGAGGAGGAGAAAGAGACAGAGGAGGAAGAGACAGAGGAGGAGGAGGAAGAAGAGACGGAGGAGGAGGAGGAGGAGGAAGAAGAACGGAGGAGGAAGAGGAGGAGGAAGAAGAGACGAGGAGGAAGAGGAGGAGGAGGAGGAAGAACAAGAGCCATCATTTCCAATGAAATTAGAGCAACAATCATACACCATGTTCTGGTTCATGGAATGAGTATGAGGGAAGCAGGACTACGTGTTCAACCAATATAAGCAGGTTCTCTGTGGCCTCCATTGTCAGGACATTCAGAGAACACAACCGGTAAGTGTACTATCATTTGTGGTCCCTCAAACTTACAGTACAGTATGTACAGTTGTGGAATGTCTCAGTAAATTACTGTAACATCTCTAAAAATTGGCCCTTTTCTTGCAGTATTACAGTAAAACTAATAATAGTATTACATAAAAATATATATTTTATGTATTTTACATATTTGGTTACATTGCATTAGGTCTGTCTGTACAATTCTAACAAGATGTTTTATTTGCTAGAATTGAAAGACTGCCACATGCCGGTGGAAGGAGAGGTATATTCTCACAAGAGCAGGAGACCATTATTGTCAATATGGTCCTTCAAAATAATCTCATTCGTCTGCGAGAAATACAACAGCGAGTTGAGGAAGACAACGAGAACTTTGAAGGAATCAACAGTGTGAGTCTCTCCACAATTGACCGTGTCCTGAAACGCAACCTGATAAGTCTCAAACAAGTCTACAGAGTACCATTTGAGAGAAATTCTGAGAGGGTAAAAGAGCTACGATATCAATATGTACAAGTAAGTAATACGTAATGTCCAGAGATTGTAAAGCACTATTGAGTTACTGTACATCTTTACTGTGTTGAATGTAATGCAGCACATGTATACAGAGTCATGAAGCCTGGAATGCTATGTCATTTACGTTATATCAAAAATGAACTTTTTCTCATTTCTATAGAGAATGTTTCAACTGGATTCCATGGAGAGGCCTCATGAGTGCATCTTCTTGGATGAAGCTGGCTTCAATCTCACCAAGAGGAGAAGGAGAGGCCGCAATATTATTGGTCAACGAGCCATTGTAGAGTTGCCAGGGCAGCGTGGTGGCAACGTGACCATATGTGCTGCCATCAGCAGCTACAGGGTTATTCACCGCCATGTGACTTTAGGACCTTACAACACTGCCCATCTTATAACGTTTCTGTATGCTCTACAGGAAGCATTACTGAGACGTGAAGAGAGAGGTGATGAGCAGGCAGAGCATCCCATGTACGTGGTAATCTGGGACAATGTGAACTTTCACCGTGGTCCTAGAATCCGTGAGTGGTTTGAAAATAACCCACGTTTTATAAATGTGTGCCTCCCACCATACTCGCCCTTCCTTAATCCCATTGAAGAATTTTTTTCTGCATGGAGGTGGAAGGTCTATGACAGAACTCCTTATGCACAGGAAAATCTCCTTCAGTCAATGGATGCAGCATGTGACAACATTGGAGTGGAATCGATTCAAGGTTGGATTCGTCATGCTAAAGGATTCTTTCCCCGTTGTTTAGCAAGGGACAGGATTGCCTGTGACGTTGATGAGGTCCTGTGGCCTGACCATGCCCAGAGGCATGATGCTGAGGCAGAATGATTCCAAGACATTGCTATCGATCTGCTACATATTTTGTTTGTGACTATTTGTGTGCAGGATTGTGCAAGCACTTCATAATATATCAAATTTTTCCCCTGCTCTGCTTTGAGTGCAGTGTTTTGCATTTATCTCTGTAGTGTGTAATGACTGCTGTGTAGTGTTTATGCATTAGCTGGATGTGTGTGATATCTGAAAACAGTGTTTGGTTTTGGGTAAAGATAACATAGTTCTGAAGCAATTGTTTGATATAGCAAGACAAGTCAAAGGTTTTGACAGTGTAGCTTAAGTTTGGTGATTTGTGTTTAAGGTTTTGGGAAAGCGAGAGAAATGTTCAAAAAATGTGTTTTAGCAGCTCAGAAATACTGTAATATCAAAGAATGTTGAGGTGTATATGCATTAATATCAAAGAATGTTGATGTCATAATGAATAGTGATGATGACATAATGAATGGTGATGATATAATAACAAGAAAGTTAATCTGTATATGCATTAATCTATAAAAAAAAGTTGATGTCATATTGAATAGTGATGATGACATAATGAATGTGTATATGCATTTATTAAAAAGAAATTTGATGTGTATATGCATAAATCTAAAAAAAGTTGATGTATTTATGCATAATTCAAAAAGAAAGTTGATGTGTACATGCATTAATCTAAAAGAAAGTTGATGTGTGTATGCATTAATAAAAAAGAAATTTGATGTGTATATGCATTTAATTAAAACGAAAGTTGATGTGTATATGCATTAATCTATAAAAAAAAGTTGATGTCATAATGAATAGTGATGATGACATAATGAATAGTGATGATGACATAATGAATGTGTATATGCATTAATCAAAAATAGATTTTATGTATATGTGCAGTTATGTGTAGCCGCCTTACTGAAGGAAGCGTTGGGTCTGGAAAAAGAGCCGCTTTTGGACAGGTCCCACCGGACCCTCCAACCCAAACCCAAGCCTGGTGATGGTCCACGAGCCATTGTGTGCAGATTTCATTGTTACAGAATGTTTCAAAGATCACCGTAGGTTACATTGCCCTTGGGTGGCTCAAGTTTTCCACTCAAATTTTAATTCAAAAGCTAGAGGAGTCGCCATTTTAGTTAGCAAAAAAGTTCAGTTCTCATCCACTGATGTTATTGCTGATAGGAATGGCAGATACCTCATGGTTGCTGGTACTTTTTCACAAAAGAGGGTTTTGTTTGTAAATGTAAATGCCCCAAACTTCGATGATGTTGAATATGCCAACAGATTGCTGAGTAACATTCCCTTCTTGAATACACACCTGCTGATCTTCGGTGGGGATCTAATTTGTGTTTTTGACCCAATCTTGGATTGTTCTAATCCTCAAAATCTGACTCAATCTGCTATGTCTATAACATTCTCTGATTTTAGGAGACGGAATGGTCTTGTTGGTCCATGGAGATCTCCTAACCCCACCATTAAAAAATTATCTTTCTTTTCCCAGGTGCATCATTCATATTCTAGGATTGATTACTTTTTTATTGACAGTACGCCTAATGCAGGTGTATTTTCCTCTGACTATTTAGGTATTGTAATATCTGGCCATTCACCTTTATTATTAGATATGCAACTTTCTACCTATAAACGTAGCCCACGTCTTTGGAGATTTAACTCTCTTCTATTGGCAGACAAAGAATTTTGCAAACTTATTTCAAATTTTATTGATGAGTTCTTGTCTTTCAATCAAAATGTATATATGCAATTATTTAAAAAAAAGTTGATGTGTTTATGCATAAATCTAAAAGAAAGTTGATGTGTATATGCATTTATTAAAAAGAAAGTTGATGTCATAATGAATCGTGATGATGACATAATGAATGGTGATGATAAATCAAAAAGAAAGTTAATGTGTATATGCATTAATATAAAAGAAAGTTGATGTCATAATGAATTGTGATGATATAATAAAAAGAAAGTTGATGTCTATATGCATTTATTAACCGGCATGTTATTTTAAGCATGCAATTGATATGAGTTGATCAGAAATTGTTATATTTATTGCTGATTTGAAAACTATTTACATGACAGCATCGAGCTTCAGATCAATGGTGTTGTCATGGTAACAAACAAACTATATACAGAACGTTTTGCAACAATGAATACAACACATGGGGTTGCAATTATGAAGTAAAATGTAATGAACAAGAGTTTTCATACTCAATATAACTTTCTTTTTTTAACTTTAAAATTTTTTATGATCAGTGTGATTTTTTTTGGTTTTGGTTCTTTTTTATTTATTTATTTCCACACCAGGTATGTGTGTGTGTGTGTGTGAGTAAGAGAGAGACACAGAGAGAGAGAGAGAGAGAGAGAGAGAGAGAGAGAGAGAGAGAGAGAGAGAGAGAGAGAGAGAGAGAGAAAGAGAGATAGGGCGGGGGCAGCTGACAGTAAAAAAAAAATCTCCGATGGCAGAGACGCAACGGGAGTTGCATTTAAAACAAGCAGCATGTCTGAAACCCACGTTCACCAGAAATCTATTGGTCACTATGTAAGGACTACAAACCCCACGTTCACCAGAAATCTACTGGTTACTATGTAAGGACTACAAACCCCACGTTCACCAGAAATCTACTGGTTACTATGTAAGGACTACAAACCCCACGTTCACCAGAAATCTACTGGTTACTATGTAAGGACTACAAACCCCACGTTCACCAGAAATCTGGTTACTATGTAAGGACTACAAACCCACGTTCACCAGAAATCTACTGGTTACTATGTAAGGAGTACAAACCCCATGTTCACCAGAAATCTACTGGTTACTATGTAAGGACTACAAACCCCACGTTCACCAGAAATCTACTGGTTACTATGTAAGGACTACAAACGAAGTTAAAAAAAACCTGAAGCTGAAGAAACCCTAAACGTTAACGGAACAGATCCGCAGACCGAATTGACTGACGGAGCAGGAGAGAGAGAGAGAGAGAGAGATAGAGAGAGGGAGAGAGAGAGAGAGAGGCCGAGGGAGCACATTTCTCCATGTTCTGTGTGTGTGATTGATCCGAGCGGGTTTGTAGGCGGGGGGGGGGGGGGTGCTGTGATTATCACAGAACGCTGCGCGGCCAGTTGAGGAGTTTTATTCAATCCGAGCACGGATATTGACTCATATTACTCGTATTATACTTGTACTCGGCAAAAGTGCTTTATCCGTACCGGATACTCGTTTCAGCCGGATACTCGGACCACCACTAATATACACATCAACTTTCTTTTATATTTATGCATATACACATCAACTTTCTTTTTAATAAATGCATATAAACATCAACTTTCTTTTTCATTAATGCATATACACATCAACTTTCTTTTTATTATATCATCACCATTCCTTTTGTCTTCATCAAAATTCATTATGACATCAACTTTCTTTTAGATTAATGCATGTACTCATCAACTTAATTTTTGATTAATGCAAATACAGATCAACTTTCTTTTTAATAAATGCATAAACACATCACATTTCTTTTTTATTAATATAAATACACATCAACTTTCTTTTATATTAATGCATATAAACATCAACTTTCTTTTAGACTAATGCATATACACATCAACTTAATTTTAGATGTATGTATACACACATCAACCTTCTTTTATATTAATGCATATACACATCAACGTTCTTTTTCATTTATGCATACACACATCAACTTTCTTTGATATTAATGCATATACACATCAACTTTCTTTGATATTAATGCATACACACATCAATCAATCATTTTTGATTTATCATCACAATTCATTATGACATTAACTTTCTTTATAATAAATGCATATACACATCAACTTTCTTTATTTACGTAGCTCCATATCACAACAACACTTATCTCATTGCGCTTTTCATAAAAGAGCAGGTCCAGACCATATTCTGTGATGTTATTTACAGAAACCCGAAAATTCCCACCAAGACCAATCACTAGGCAAAAGAGGCAAGGAAAAACTGAGCCAGAACTACCTATAAGCTTCATCAAAGAGGAAAGTCTTAAGCCTACTCTTAAATGTGGAGACGGAGTCTGCCTCCTGAACCCAAACGGGAACCTGGTGAGGAGCTTGATAGCTGAACACTCTGGCTCCCATTCTTCTTTTGGAGACTTTAGGAACAACAAGGAACCCTGCATTCTGGGAGCGCAGTGCTCTGGTGGGGTAATAAGGTACAATGAACTCTTTAAGACAAGATGGTGCTTGAACATGAAGAGCTTTTTAGGTGAGAAGAAAGATTTTAAATTCCATTCTGGATTTTACAGGAAGTTAATGCTGAAAAGCTAAACCCGGAGAGATGTGATCTCTTTTCCTGGTTCCTATCAGAACACGTGCTGCAGCATTCTGGATCAGCTGAAGAATCTTTATGGACTCTTTTAAGCAACCTGATAATAAAGAATTGGAGTAATCCAGCTTAGAAGTAACAAATGCGTGGACTAGTTTTTCTGCATCAATTTTAGACAGGATATTCCTGAATCTCTGAATGTGATGACTACTGCACTGGGGAAACTTCGGTAGGCCTGGCCACGATTTCACGTCAGGGAGATTTTTCCGTGAAGGTTAAGGAGAGTTTAACTTCGCAGAGTTTGATTGTGCAAAGTCAGTACAAATAAAGAAATGTGTTTCCGCCCTGTTTCGAACAGGGGACCTTTTGCGTGTTAGGCGAACGTGATAACCACTACACTACGGAAACTGACAAAACAAATTTATTTGGCATATTTGTGGGAAAATGCACCATTTTTATTTTACTGCAAATGTTCAAAATGCTACAAAATAGAGATTTTAAACTAGATTCAGTCACAGATGCTTTGTCATGTATTTGAACGACAGCAAATATGTAGTAAACATAAATATTTCTACATGCATTGACTGTGGCCTAAATGTTGGAATAGCGGCACCTATTTCTTGATGTGCCAAATATTAAGCTTGGGCATTCCTCGTTAGTATAATGGACAGTATCTCCGCCTGTCACGCGGAAGATCGGGGTTCGATCTTTTGCAACTCTCTCCTCTTCTGTCTCGCTCACAAATCCCTCCACAACTTCAATTGGTCCAGAATTCAGCTGCCCGCATCATAACTCGAACCCCCCTCCATCACCCACATCACTCCTGTCCTCCACCAGCTCCACTGGCTCCCAGTCCAGTTCCGTATCAAATTCAAAATCCTTCTATTAGCATTCAAGGCCATCCACAACCTCGCCCCCCCCCATATTTGTCTGATCTCCTCCAGTGTCCCACTCCCTTCCGCTCCCTCAGATCCTCTTCCTCCATAAACCTCTCTGTCCCCCCCCGTCTCACCACCATGGGGGGCAGAGCATTTAGCTGCTCTGCTCCCCGTAACTGGAACTCACTACCCCCCCAACTCAGAAACATTGATTCATTCCCCCATTTCAAATCTCAACTAAAAACACATCTGTTTAAAACTGCCTATTCCACCTAAATGTCTATTGCTCTGCCTTTTCTGTTGCTTTGCTGTATAGTATTGGTTCTGCTGTTGTATAGTATTTGTTTTGCTGTTGTATAGTACTGGTTTTGTTTTGCTGTATAGTATTTGTTTTGCTGTATAGTATTTGTTTTGCTGTATAGTATTTGTTTTGCTGTATAGTATTTGTTTTGCTGTATAGTATTTGTTTTGCTGTTCTTAATTTATGAATTTCCTGTGCGGCGTCCTTGAGTACCAAGGAAGGCGTTTTTAAATAAAATGTATTATTATTATTATTTTAGTATCAGGTGGCTGTATTGGGGTAGATCGGCTGTCAATTACAAGATTATCAGTTGGGAACGCAACTTATAAAAATTCTAAAACTTCAACCTATTGTTCTTGAAATGTAACTCAAATATCTAGAATGAAAGCTTAACTTTCTAGAACTGCATCTTTACATTCTAGAATTTCAACCTAACATTCTAGAACTGCAGCTTAACATTCTAGAATTTAAAGCTAACATTGTAGAATGGCAGCTTAACATTCTAGAACTTCAATCTAACTTTCTAGAACTGCCAAGTAACATTCTAGAACTGTAACATTTCAGACGTTTTAAGTAAAGGTTTTGGACTGCAACTCATAACTTAAGAAAGGCCTGGCTAGCTCAGTCGGTAGAGCATGAGACTCTTAAGCTCAGGGTCGTGGGTTAGAGCCCCACGTTGGGCGGTGGTGTTTTAGTGAGTGTGAATGCCTGAGTTCTGAACTGTATAATGTGGCTGTATTGGGGAAGATCGTCTGTCAATCGCAAGATTAGCAGTTCCATCCCAGTGTAAAAATCCCTGAAATTTACCAGACTAAAATGTGCCTGCATTCTACGATCATGGCCTGTGCTGACCTCCTGTTCCTCACATCACACTAAAGTCTGGTGACAATGTATGTTCAAATTCTAAAACTTCAACCTATTGTTCTAGAACTGCAACTTAACATTCCAGAACTGCAGCTTAAAATAAAGTTGATGTGTATTTGCATTAATCAAAAAGAAAGTTGATGTGTATATGCATTATTAAGTAGACCTTGTGGCGCAATGGCAGACTGTCAGTAGAAATAAACATTTTGATGTGAGAAAACTTGTTTTATTTGTTATGAATCTTTTTAGTAATTTTACATATGATAAAAATATCAGAAAATATATCAATATTGCAGTATTCATAATCAATATTGCAATATCACATTTTGTCAATATCGTGCAGCCCTAGTGTGTGTGTGTGTGTGTGTGTGTGTGTGTGTCTGTGTGTGTTGGGAGTGGGACTGCAAAATGTCAAGGGCTGGGAGGAGATGGAAGCAGAACAACGTGGTAGTACAGTGTGTGTGTGTGTGTGTGTGTGTGTGTGTGTGTGTGGGTGAGAGAGAGAGACAAATATAAAAAGCTTCAAGTAGACTCTAATAATATAATCATATTGTTTCTTCCACTTATTAAAATATCTGACTTTACTGACATTATCTGTTTCTGCTTCTCTACCATATTTATAGTGTGTGATTTGCATAATACCGATCATAGCCTACATCACATAAAAACTACCTCTGTCCCTGTTCTGTTTTTTATTTCTCAAGGGGGTGCTGTGGCTTAGTTGGTTAAACTGCCTGTTTGGTAAACAGGTGATCATGGGTTCAAATCCAGCAACACATTGTTGTTGCAGCGATTACCTCTGTTTGCATCCCATCATCATGTCTTTCCCATGCCACTCATTAAGCCCTGGTAGCAAATGAAAAAGGCATGTTGCATTTACACAGAAACACTACATTAATACAGGCTTAAGATGATACATTAAAACACATTAAATTCAGAACAATGCAAGTTTCATCTAGTTCATTCATCTGGTTTATTGGTTCTGTTTATAGAAACTACATCCTGTTATATCGCGTGATCATGGAGCAGACACGAAGCGGAGTGGATCTGCAGCTGGTGGAAGTCAGGGGTAAGGCCTCCTGTGTGGCGTTAGCGTGGCATTTTCTTGGTCTTTGCACACCAGAAACTTTTCTGACGTGGCGATGTTGTTGTTAATCTTGTCTGTACACATGGGACTGAAATGCTTAGGAATCCCCATCAGTCATTCAGAACTGCCCAAGGTACTTGTGAAATAGGCTCTTTTTTTTCTGATTGATGGTACCATCTGTAATGGAGTCTGTCAGGCCTCAGGGATTTCAGTTTCTGAAATGAAATGGTTCCACCTAAATACTGGAGCATAAAACAATAAATATACTACAGTACAAATTAATAACTTTTGCAGCTCTTTTAAAAGACTACCATAATACCTGCTTGGAATCAAAGCCATATCAAATGCTTGGAAGGCAGCTATGCTCACCACTATACCACCATTGCTGGACAATATAACGTTCACTGCAAATCTTGCAACACATCTGGTCATTGAGACTGAAAATAAATGCTCAGAGATGCAACAGTGGCTTCCAGTACCTATGAGGTATTACAATATTGTATGAAGGTACATCTGCCATAGAAGGATGTGTGACCACCATTAAAGGATGGCTTTCTTTGTCGGCAGGATTCAAACTTGCGAGGGGAGACCCCAATGGATTTCAAGTCCATCGCCTTAACCACTCCGCCACGGCAACCTAAAAAGCAGAGAAATACCGATTTCCACTAATAGTGATATCCTATTCAAGGCAAGGCAAGGAAGCTTTATTTGTATTGCACCTTTCAGCCATAGGGCAATTCAAAGTGCTTTACACAAAAATAGTTAAAAAAATAGTTAAAAATAAAAATAGATAAAACACAAGAATAAAAGTTACAGTGCAGTATACAAAATCAAACATTAAAGAAATTAACAACCATTTAAAGAAAGGCAACATCAAAAAGAAAGGTCTTCAGCCTTCAGCGTTCTGAATCAGCTGCAGCTGTCTGATAGATTTTTTAGGGAGACCTGTAAAGACACCGTTACAGTAGTCAAGTCTACTGAAGATGAAAGCATGGACCGGTTTTTCCAAATCCTGTTGACACATAAGTCCTTTTACCCTTTGTAACTTCCGTAACTTGAGGTATCAACGTAAATATCACTATGATCTGTATTAATGATATTTTAGTACTAGGAATCAGAATTAGGTTCGGCTCTCGAAGTCCAACTGTGTCCACAATTACACCTGCCAGATGGGAAATAAACTGATAACTGTCTTCATGGTCTAAATGTGTCAAATATTGCCGTACAATGCCCACATTGAGTCCAGATGTGTTGGTTCCTGATCCATGCTAAACCCCAAAAGATCAGAACTATGCCAAGGGCACCTGGATTTGGTAAAAGGTTCTCCGCAGAGGTTTTGTCTTTAATCCAAGAGACTTTTTAGTGTTTTTTTTTACACAGAAAAGGTTGGACACAGTGCCCACTCCCCCATCCATATCTGACAATTGAAAGCTGTGGGGAAAGGGGGGTTCCAAAGCTAATAGACCATTCAACAAGCAGTTCTGATGCACTATACTGGCCCATTCAGGATGAGCACTGTATACTCTGACTGCAGCAACACAAGTTCAAATTTCAGTGATCCCTAATTTTTATAGTGATTACGAGACTGAATGCAAAGTGTGTATCCCCCATGTTACTCAAAGCCTATCACTTCCAGTCAATACTGTCAAATTTGGCGCTCCGTCCGATTACATTAACAACCAGGTGACTCCTCAACATGCCCCCACTAATGTACTGTTTACAGTCTAAATGGCCAAGGACATTAAACCTGTAAGCTCACTTTAAACTAGATGTGGAAAGTTGAAAGGTTGATCTTTTTCACCTGTGCTGTGGCTTAAAAACCAGGTTCCACTGAGATTTGAAGTCAGATCGCTGGATTCAGAGTCCAGAGTGCTAACCATTACACCATGGAACCTTTAAACTTGCTAGAAAGGTTTTCTATGCAGTTTATTTCATAATATCCACATGTGTGACATTAAAGGCACACAAAAATAACAACAAAGATGAAAAAAGCAACAATCACTGGCAAACTTAAGTCTATTTCCAGTCTGTTGATGTCTAACAAAGTGTCTGTTGCTGCAAGTGTCTGACGTGAAATGTCTCCGCTTGCTGTAGAATAAACTTAATGGCATGTCAAGTTTATTTCGTCCATAAAAATGGAAACTACAGTGCTCATACCCGCCGTAACACCCATAAAAACCAGAGTATAATACAACAAATATACTACAGTGCAAGTACATAAATACGGTAAAATAGAAACTGTAAAAAATGTACATTTAAAGTGCTTGTTTTGCTGTCTGATAGTCTGAGGTATAAAAGACAGAGCTGACCGCTTAGTTTGTGTCACAGGAGGTCTTAGTCTACCACTACGTTCCATAACCCTACCAGTCAGATTACCACAGGAGGTAATATCTGCTGCAGCTCTTTTAAAGACTCTACCATAATACCTGCTGGAGATGCCGGGTCCTCATACATGTAAAGCATGAGCTCTACCACTGAGCTACATCCCCTGAAGATTTTCAGATTTGTACTACTTTTTTGAGATAGACATAGACTTATCTTTATTAATCCTTTTGGGATGACTCCCGCAAGGAAATTGAAATATCACTGAATAAAAGAAGAAACCTGGGTAAAACATGTAATGTTGTTGTTGTATATAGCTTCAAAACCTGTAAATGCAACTGTGGTGGCTGGAAGTCAAACCTAGGCAAAATGATTGCACTGCTACGATATAAATCATAGTCGAAAAGTAACACACCTGTTGCCTTTCTGCTGGACAATACAACGTTCACTGCAAATCTTGTAACTCAGACTGAAATAAATGTTAAGAAATACATTCATGGAGACAGGTGGCTTCCTGTACCTATGAGATAACACAATATTGTTAATGAAGGCACATCTGCGTTTTTTTATACTGTGATGAGTCATTGGTATGCTAGCACCCTTAAAGAATGCCTTTCGTTGTCTCAATCTCAGAAATAACCACAGAATCACAACTTTCATTCATGTACTTGTGCCAGTATTCAACCACCTGACAGACGCTGTATTTACAGCATCAGTTGTGTTTTTAAAACACCTAACCCGTGTGAGGGTTGAACTCACGACCTTCAGATTATGAGACTGAGTATGTGGAGACTTATGTACTCCACATACATTGCCAAACTTTGCGTAGGAATCGGCATACGCCCGTCCTACGCCAGTTTTAGGTCGTATGCACGTTTCATAAATGAGGTTCAATGTGAGCACAATAAAGAGTTCTTGAAGAAATGTTGTACTTTAAAGTTCTAGTTTTTTTCCAACTCTTCTGGTCACACTTGGCACTATTTCACATCTTTTGTCTGTAGTTCTCTATTCTGTCAGGGCTTAACTCTATCTCCGCCGCCTGTTTTTTTGTTTCTTGTTATGTCTTGGCAAGAAGTATTATGCTTTTGGGTCGTCCGTCCATCTCTACATCAGAATCAGAAATTCTTGATTGATCCCTGAAGGGAAACTCTGGAAAAAACCTTCTCCTTCGAGCCGGATTTGAACCAGCAACCTAAGGATTTCAGCTTGATGCCTCTATAATCCTCCATTCTACCAACTGAGCTATCGAAGGGAGATAGGACATATACACACACTTCCTATTCTTGTGAATGTGATAACACAGGACCCCCTGGAGGGACTTTCAGTGATAGAGAGCGTTTTCAGTCTCAACGCCCAGATGTATTACAAGATTTGAAGTAAACATTGTATTGCCAAGTGATGGTGGTAAAGTGGTGAGCGTAGCTACCTTCCAAGCAGTTGACCTGGTTCGATTCCCAGCCATTGCAGTAGCTTTCTTTGAGTTGAGTTGCTTTTTTTACAAGAAGTCAGCTGAAAGGTTACTTGCCCAACCTGGTTTGATAAAATCTCTTTTAGTAGCATGGTTATGGCCAAAATGATAATGACAAATTGTTGAACCTCAGGTTAAAAAGGAGCAATCCCAACACCCATCCCAGTGATTGATGGATGATTCTATTTACTTCACCCAGTTCAGTCCAAATGACACAGCTGTAACCACACTGGTTGGCTTCCATATGCCTATAGCAGTGGAGGGATTTGAACCCACGCCTCCAGAGAGACTGGAGCCTTAATCCAGCACCTTAGACCACTTGGCCACACTACCTGCAATTGTCAACTTTCCACATCATGACAAACACAGGGACCGTAACTAACGGTATGCTTGTAAATGTTATTGGGAAAAAAACCTTTGCAAGGAAAAGCCAATACTTTATTAAATATGTTATCACACTTTGACATTTTTCTCTGGCATTGATTATTAGAAAATTGGTAATAGCATTAAGTGAGTACGTTTCGGTGTTTTTGAATATGGGCTGAGCATTTACCATTTACCTGGTCTAAACTTGTGAACATCTTCTTTTGCATATTCACTGTAAAGAGCCATTACCGGTAATAGTTAAAGCAGATAAAAACCTAAAGAACAATCAAAAGCTTCAAGATAAAACTTACTTAAATTACAGATCAGGGTATGACTTTTATTCATTTTTTGTCATACTAAACTATGACTGTCATGATTTTTTGTCATACTATACTATAACTTTTAAGAATTTTTTTACATGCTATACTATGACTTTTTTCAACATACTACGGCCTTTTTTGAAAATGGGAATTAGCTCAAATGGTAGAGCGCTTGCTTAGCATGCGGGAGGTAGTGGGATAAATGCCCGCATTCTCCAGAGGACTGTAGGTTCTTCTTGTTTTACAAGAACTACAAATTTGGACTTTTTATGACATACTACACTACGACTTTTTATGAATATTTAGACATAGTATACTATGACTTTTTATGACAATTTATGAATATTTTGTCATACTATACTATGACTTCTATAACTTTTTGACATGTTATACTATACCTTTTTATGAATATTTCGACATCCTATACTATGAATTGTTTCAACATACTATGCTATGAATTTTTTGACATACTATACTACGACTTTTTATGAATTTTATGAATTTTTGACACACTATACTATGATTTTTTATGAATTTTAAGAATTTTCAACATACTATACTATAACTTTTTATGATTTTTATGAGTTTTTGACATACTATGGCTTTTATGTAAAGAGGAATTAGCTCAAATGGTAAAGCGCTTGCTTAGCATGCGAGAGGTAGCGGGATCAACGCCCGCATTCTCCAGAGGACTTTAGATTCTTCTTGTTTTACAACAAGAACTACAAGTTTGGACTTTTTATGACATACTACACTACGACTTTCTATGAATATTTAGACATACTATACTATGACTTTTTATGACATTTTATGAATATTTTGTCATACTATACTATGGCTTGTATGAATTTTTGACATATTATACTATAACTTTTTATGAATATTTTGACATCCTATACTATGAATTTTTTCAACATACTATGCTATGAATTTTTTGATATACTATAATATGACTTTTTATGAATTTTTATGAATTTTCGACATACTGTACTATAACTTTTTATGACTTTTTATGAATTTTTGACATACTATGGCTTTATTTGAAAAGGGGACTTAGCTCAAATGGTAGAGCGCTTGCTTAGCATGCGAGAGGTAGTGGGATCAGCGCCCGCATTCTCCAGAGGACTTTAGATTCTTCTTGTTTTACAACAAGATTTATAAATCTGGACTTGTTACGACATACTACACTACGACTTTTTAGGAATATTTCGACATACTATGCTATGACTTTTTATGACTTTTAGGAATTTTTAGGAATATTTCGACATAATAGTATGTAGTAGTATAGTGCTTGGGTTTGGGTAGTTCTGGTGCCAGATGAATGCATTTTACTAGTGTTAGGAAGTATTGTGAAATAGCCTGTCTCTGCATTTGTTCAGATATATGACAGATGATGAACTCACTACCAAGACAACCCCAAAGAGAAGCACTTATGAACACAATAATCATCAGTGTCTCCATTTGAGATGATCTGAATATGATAACAATGACATCCATCTTCATTTATAGTCTGTAGCATTGTCATGTTTAACTGCCCCAACAAGTAGCACTTACTGAATTCAACATTCAAGTCAATGCTAAAGTTAGAGTAATAGGAATGACTTAGAAAAATTTCAGCATTGTTTAACCAGTAACCAAGGAGAATATCCCTTTTAAACATTTCTTTATGGAGGAAATCCTGCACTTTAGAGGTCAGCAAAACTACCCTAACAATAGCACTTACTGCATACATAACTCAAGTCAGTGCTTATTGCTTGGGTAGTTCTGGTGCCAGATAAATGCATTTACTAGTGTTGGGAAGAATTGTGAAATAGCCTGTCTCTGCATTTGTTCAGATATATGACAGATGATGAACTCACTACCAAGACAACCCCAAAGAGAAGCACTTATGAACACATAATCATCAGTGTCTCCATTTGAGGTGATCTGAATGTGATTACAATGACATCCATCTTCAGTTAGATTTTTAGCATTGCCATGTTCAACTACCCCAACAAGTAGCACTTACTGAATTCAAACAGTTAAGTCAATGCTGAAATTAGAGTATATAAAATGACTTACCAAAACAAGCATTTATCAAGAGACACAATCTAGAATGAATTATAACAGATTTCAGCTTTGCCAACTAGTATTACAAGTAAATAGCTGTTACTGTTAAGTTAAGATAAAATACTGGGAATCAGTTGTCAGAAAA
>NW_022602678.1:0-31458 GCF_008692095.1 Etheostoma spectabile | reverse complement strand
GAATACTTTGGTATTTTGTGAAACTGGAAACATATCCTAACCATGTAACATCATAACATATTCATCATTAATTTGAAGTTGCGTGTCTGTCTACCAGCTATGTTCACCAGCTAATCTCCAACGTGTCGGTCTAATGTTTGGTGCCGAGCAGGTAGAGAAGGATTTTAGGAAAACAGCTCCCTGCTGCGGCTGAAGACGACGCTGAGAGCTGTGAGTGAACCAAAACAGTAAAGCTGGGGCTGGACAACCAAACGGGAAGCTGAAACTTATTATACAGGTTTGTAAAGCCAAGGGAAGCTGCAGATTCAGATGATAATTCTCTGTAGGTTCATCACTACAAGTGACCCTTTTCACAATGTGACATTGTTATGATAGAAATATACAAATTATTGCTACTTTATATCATTGTTTTACCTTTTTATATTTCTACTAATTTAGATATGTTCTCCAGCTACACTCTGTGGAAATCACATTAGTCAAACACTTGAATTGAAATTAAATGCAATAGATGTAACAAGGACCTGTGAAAGACTGTTCCCCATACTTTAAGTTTAATTATGTGTAGTAGTTATTCATCTTTGGATGCTCTGGAGCGATAGAGGCTTACAGTTCCCTTCAGGAGCAGCAACTGTATATGTTTATCTTTAATTGTCTCTGACTGAATGTCAATACCATAGGTTTGTTGAAATAAGGGCATGTGAAGTGTCCCTTTAGATCAAATTTAATCCACAGTCACATCCCTTCTTTCATTACAATGAAAACAGCCTCCCAGTTTCCCCATGATGACAAAGTGTTTCATTTTATGACTTGTTTTGATGAGACAAAATGATCTGAATGATAAGATCACAATGGCCTCTGCAATGCCAGGCAACAGAAACCACTCAAAGGCAGAAAACTGAAAGGCTTGGTCATGTTAATCACACAAGACTTTAGGGGAAAAACGCAGGATGGAAGAAAAATCTGAAATGTTTGTGTGGCATTTTGAAACAAAAAGAGATTTGTGAGAGAAAAAAAATGACTAGTTTGGTTGACTTGAACATACAACATGCAGCTTTGGTAATATTGTGGAATGATATATTATTGTGTTACTGTGTACATGCTCAGAACTGGAGAGACAGTAATTTCTAGGCTCAGACTACACAATTATTTGAAGTGTCAATAATAGGTGATCATAGAGTCATAAATTCTTGCTGTAACTAAGAAAAGAGACTTTACAGACTACAAGTTGGGTCCCTGACCAATCAGCTTGCTGTCTTTCACGGGCGCGTGTTTTCATGGGGAAGAAAATGCTAGGACCGATTTTCGCAAACAACAATGTGAACAAACGCCTGATTTTACTCCCTACATCTGTTGAGTTGCACTATTATCGGGCTGTTATGGTGTAGTCTTGACCTGACATAACAACAATTGGTAAAAGAAGAATTAACAGAATTTTTTTAAATTAGGCAAACCAATGCATGTGTTGTTTTTTACTAGGTGGACATGTATTTATTATAATTTTTACCACAGGAGATGGTTCTACTACACTCAAAAAGACCTGGGGGTCAGTAAATCTAATCCAGAAAACAAATAATACCAATTAAGTATTCAGTGTAGAAATGCAGACTTTTTTGTTGTATGTTTTTGAAAAGACGTAAGGAATGTAAAGATGTAACTGGCAACTGTGTCACAACCAAACAGGGGAGCTGTACAACATGTAGCATATAGCAAGTGTTGTATTCTAAATCTACAAAGGAAGAAGCTCGCTGAAGAAGAGTGAGCACCATACAATCTTTTGTAGCTGGAATTGATTTTTTTTTATAAACGTCACCCAAAATCTGGTTAATTGACATTTTCAAGACAGCATGACATAGGAATTGGCTACGCATGGCAGCCGCATCAGGGAAATGTCTTTTTCCTTTCCCTAGCATTCAGTACTGGAGGACAGATGATCATTATATTATCAAAATGGATTGTCAAAGGGGAGCAGCTCAAAGCCGGGATTAGCATGAAATGACAAATGTGTGTTTGTTCAACAGCTCCTGATGCTAATTTGAAGTTAAGAATGAAGAAAAGCATGCAAATCAAATGTCATTTTATTTTGTTACGGGCAGTTTCTCAAACAAATGACTCTTAATTGCTGCTAAGCTCTTCTGATTGAGGCTCAACTCAACCAATAGCAGGCCTTCAGATAAACTCTTCATTAGAGATTATCAGACTGTTTTCTACTCGACAGATTTAAAAACATAAATTGGAGTTGTCACTGCTAAAAAATCTCCATATTTTTTATTTCAAAAGGAGTCTGGAAAAACAACTTTTTAGGGGTAGTTTAACATTTATTTTGGGAAATAGACTTATTGACTTTATTGTGACGAATTATTGAAGAGATTGACACAGATTTTTAACGTTTGGTCAGAGTTAGGCTAATTGCCTCCTGGTGCTAGCTCCATACTTACAGTAAGGCACATACATAAAAGTGTTGAGGATCTTCTAACTTTTGCTGAGAAAGCAAATAAAATGTCTACTACTAAAACTATTCCTTTTAAAATGTCATTGTATCGGCAGTAAAAATATTTTTCTATCAGGAAAATGTTAAAGGACAAGTTACAAATACACTGCTAAAAATTTAGTATCTTAAACTCTTTCTACACCAAAGTCCTAAAAGCCTTTTTTATTTAAATATGTCAAAAGATAAAAAAAATATATATATATATAAAACCAGTGTTGGGAAAGTTTGCTTTTTACATGAACTATGTAAAAAGCAATGCTCAGGTAGGCCGTGGCATTTAAACAATGCCCAATTGGCACTAAGGGGCCTAAGTGTGCCAAGAAAACATCCCCCACACCATTACACCACCACCACCAGCCTGCACAGTGGTAACAAGGCATGATGGATCCATGTTCTCATTCTGTTTACGCCAAATTTCTGACTCTACCATCTGAATGTCTCAACAGAAATCGAGACTCATCAGACCAAGCAACATTTTTACAGTCTTCAACTGTCCAATTTTGGTGAGCTCTTGCAAATTGTAGCCTCTTTTTCCTATTTGTAGTGGAGATGAGTGGTACCCGGTGGGGTCTTCTGCTAGCCCATCCGCCTCAAGGTTGTGCGTGTGTGGCTTCACAAATGCTTTGCTGCATACCTCGGTTGTAACGAGTGTGTTATTCAGTCAAAGTTGCTCTTCTATCAGCTTGAATCAGTTGGCCCATTCTCCTCTGACCTCTAGCATCAACAAGGCATTTTCGCCCACAGGACTGCCGCATACTGGATGTTTTTCCCTTTCACACCATTCTTTGTAAACCCTAGAAAATTGCTGTGCGTGAAAATCCCTGCAACTAAGCAGATTGTGAAATACTCAGCCCAGCCTGTCTGGCCCCAACAACCATGCCACGCTCAAAATTGCTTCAATCTCCTTTCTTTCCCATTCTGACATTCAGTTGGAGTTCAGGAGATTGTCTTTGACCAGGACCACACCCCTAAATGCATTGAAGCAACTGCCATGTGATTGGTTTATTAGATAATTGCTTTAATGAGAAATTGAACAGTGTTCCTAATACTCCTTTAGGTGAGTGTACAGTCTATGATCTCAAAGCAGTTGCACACTGTTTTACAATGGTGCACACCGAGATTGAACGTGCCTCGTCTCCCCCCCCCCCGTTGCGTTTGTCAAATTAATGAAGAGGTTTTCTTTATTTGCAAATGCACCGCAACTTAAAGGAAAATTCCTGTTGATTCCACACGTAGCTCTGTTGTTTGTTAATTTGAAGTGCTGTCAGTAGAGAGAAAAATGAAAACAATCGGTGCTGCCTACACACGTCTTATCGTCCTGATAGAGTTGGCACCCAACAGGCTTAAACAGGGCAACGTGTTTTCAGCCTCTTACCATGTTCTAAATTTCATTAAAGGTTCCTACCATGTGCAGTGATTCCTTCCGAGTGAACACAGTGAATCTGACTGCTGTAAATGTGACAGAAAGGCATGAAAGTTGTGCTAATTCAGCTGTGTTTTAGTCCGGTGTTGAGATGGCAGTTACCCCCAAATTCCACAGGATGCGTAACGACTGCGGATTGGCTCCGCTGCGTGTCTGCCAATGTTCCGCCGCCGTCAACAACACCACCAGGTCCAAATTCATTGCGGAACTGCTGCGCCCATGACTGACACCTGAAGTCTCAAGGACCCACGAGATCTGGCAAATTCATGTGGAATAGAACCACAAAAACAACAACAATTTGTTTCCATCGAGAGGAGTAGAGAGGAAACATCTCTGTGCTGTATTTTCAAGGTGTAGTGCAGGGAAATATGATCCGTCGTGGGCACGGTCTATTTTATTTGGAAAATTAACTGGATGTTTTATTTTGTTTCTGTGCTTGACCTCCTGCCGTGTGCAGAATGGCTGCGGAGCTCTTTGGCGTCCGGCAAAAATATCCTGGTTAAATAAAGGTTTGAATGAATGAATAAAAGAATCTCTGCGTATCTACTCTGGAGGGTTGCGGATCATTGGTGCTGGGACGCAGCCGTTCCGCAGTCTGTGGAAGTACACACATTGACTTTATTGGAAACCCAATAACTCTGACGACGTTCCGGACCGTATCCGCAACCGTTCCACATCCTGTGGAATTCGGGGGTGAGAGTGCTTAGACCAGTGCTTTAACCACAACACAGAAAAGAGATGCAAACAAAATATAAAGGCTGCCAATTTAATGATTAAATAAGGTAGTGTCTTTAAACTTAACTCAATTATAACTTGTCTCCTGCTAGTTGTACTACAGCACTTATTTTGAAAAATAAGCATATGCTTATTTTTGAAATATGTTTGTATCTTCTGTGTTGTAGATGGTCCCACAGCAGTAAGATACACTGTTTTCACTCAGAAGGAATCACTGCACATGGGTAGGCACTTTTACTGACATTCAACATGTTTAGAGGCTAAAAACATGTTTAAAACTTGCCCTGTTTGAGCCTGTTGCATGTTAACTCTAGCAGGAGGATAACACGGTGTAGGCAGCACCGATTGTTTTTTGTTTTTTCTCTCTACTGACAGCACTCCAATTTACATCCTATGTGTTGAAATTGACCGGATTCTCCTTTAAGTTGCGGTGCGTTTGCCCCTGTCAGCCACCGTATAAATCTGCCAGTGCATTTTTTTTCAACATTTATTTAATGGAAACTAAACAAGAATTTCTTACATCTGTATCTTTCAATGATCATCTACTTGCAAATTGGTAATAATGACCTGCTCACTCTACACTTTTCCGCTTATTATTTTAAAATACATCTATTGGTTGGTGAGTGTTTGATTCAAATAGTTAATTTACGTTTTAAGCATGATTCAGACTTTGTAGTATTAACATTGCTCTTTTTGATAAAATCACCAGAAGAAGACGTGATTCTGAGACGTCTGTTCTCTGCTTTTGCTGCCTGTTTGCACCAGGGGGCAGCTGTGGCCCTGGAGGTAGAGCGGCCTGATCAAAAAGGTCGGTGCTTTGAACCCTGGCCCCTGCAACCTAAATGCTAAAGTGTCCTTCGGGAATTATACTGAACCAAACTACTGTGTGTGAATGTGCTTGGATATTTACAGTAGCTGATGAGCAAGAGGCACCATATGGAAATCTTGGCCATCAGTGTGTGAATGTGAATGTGTGAGTGAGTGGGGTGAATGCTGCCTGTCGTGTAAAGTGCTTTGAGTGCTTGCTAAGACTTGAAAAACACTATAATAGCAGTCCATTTACCTCTCCTCCCTCCTGTACACCAGACTACCACACAGCTGGTTTAGGATGATATTGATGATGTTGATGATGATGATAATAATTAATTATATATTGAATTTATGTAGCTTTACAGGATAGGAAGAACAAATTGTTGCTTGCCCCTGCTGTTGATCCGCCGCAAAAAAGCTGAGGTTATTTTAAAATATGAGTTTATTTTCTCATAGTTTTTACCTTATTTTAAGTGTTTGTCTTATATAATAAATTTTCATGAAATATTTGAAAAGTCTTAGATTTGGTCATGTTTGGGATGAAGGCGATGACACCATTGTTTCAGTGGTTTGTGTGGCACAGGAGAGGAAGTAAGAGATGACTGTGCTATGCAAAACAAAAGCCCCTGATAGACAGCAGGAGGTATGTCTTAGATGTGTGTGTCCAAAATAGCAAATCTTCAGGAAATATTTTCAAGACAAGTTAATGAAACAGGAAATCTAAAATTGGTTAACAGATACAAAATGTAATGGAATCAGGTGTTTAAGACATTGACTGATCATTTCAACATCCCGTCTGAGATTGGCCCAAGACCTGTTTTGCATATCACCCCCTCCCACCCCCAATTTCCTGTCATCTCTCTAATTATCTAATGAAGGCAAATGTACTGATAAAAAGTATTTGACACAGAGATGTTTTGCAGAGTAGTGATGACAGTGATAGTTGACAGAAACACAGTTATCTCAGTACCTTTTTAAGCTCATGTTTCCCACAGCAGTACGGGGAGTGTCAGTGTGACAGTCTAGTGTGCGTCTGATTTCTTCTGTTTGGTAGTCAGTCCCACTCTCAGCCAAGCCACACTGCAGTGGTGTAAGAGTGAAAAGTTCAAATATTGGACTTTCCTGTGAAGCTGGTTTGGCGACGGCTGACTTCTGTCAACATCAGCACAAAGGGATGAGGGCAGCAAGAGGCTCTGCCCAGTCTGTGTGAGCTGTGTCTGAGCTGTAGAATCAACCCCGATGTGAAGCTGTGATCTTCTGTGTAGCTTCACAAATGCAAATTCATAATTTCCTGTCAGTGTTACTGTTATGTGAGAGGATGTTTTTTGGCATCATGTATGCTATCTCTGGCCCCACATTGGATTTGTTTCTTCATCCTCTTCGTCAAACACACTTGCACATGCACATTTCCCATCCAACCAAAACAAACCCTGAACAACGTGAGAAAACTGGAGCAAATGTGAGAGTTTAAAACCCGAGAGACGTGCTGATGGAGTTGCCACTACATCTAAGTCCAATTAACAACTTTTTCACCTGAGGTGTAGCTGTTAGTCACAGCTCATCATGATAATACTTGTCATACAGTACGATGGGTTTTTCACCTGCTGGATTTGATGTAACATCTACTTAAATGAATCAAGCCTTTACTTCAACATTTTTTTTTCTACTTTTCTCCACAGCTTGTCGGGCTGACAAGGATGTGTCTGGGGACACAAGCTTCTCAAAGGCCTCCATCACCGCTTCCAGCCGCTCCAGCATGTGTCAGATGTCAGGGTCCACACAGTGAATCAAAGAAAGGATCATTATTCCATGGGTTAGTTCTTGTTCTAAAGGTCTTCTCTTTTGTAACATTACAATTCTCACATACTTTGGCCAGTTAGCTCAGTTGGTAGAGCAGGCTCACGTAGAGGTTTATTCCTTGACGCACAAGGTCCAGAGTTCGAGGCCGACCTGTAACTATTTCCTGCATGTCTTCCCCCTGTCATGTCTAACCTGTCCTAGCATGGCCATACAAATAATCTTTGAAAAACAGTTCACATATTGTGTGAAAAACAAAGATAATAAAGCATAAATTGGTCCAAGTAGATAAACCAAGCAGCTAAACAGGGTTATGTTGGCACAAAATAGCTCTTGTTTTTACTTTTTATACTTGCTAAATAATGCTGGGGATTGTGATTTTTTTTTTTTTTCTTCATCAATTATCAAAATAGTTATGCTGTGAAGTGGAGCTGCTGAGAGTATCTTCCAGTTATTGTCTGCAGGGAAATTAGCGGTTAAATCATCGCTAAGCCTCAGTCTGTTCACCCATCTGTCTGTCTGGAATTCTCAAGTATTCAATAAAATACTTATGTCAAAGCTCTTGGACACCAGTAACTGGATTTAATGAGATTGAATGGCTTCATGTATTTCATTGCTCATTTGCAGCATTTTTTAAAATGACAATAGAGAGGATGCGCTTCACTTTTTTTCTTTTTATTTGTTTGTGATTATGTTTTATGACTTGAAGGGTGTGACGTGCTTGTTTCCCAATGAGGTTTTCGGGGAATATTTCTTGATAGCGGGTTTAGGGTTAGAGGATGGTCCGTTCTCATGCCCACAAATAACTTATTTAGAGTGAATGTGTAGAATAAATTACATGCATGGTTCACAGAACCGTGACTTGTCAATAACCTGAGTTTTTATGAGTTATTTAATTATGTCTAGAAAGAGGGGTGCTAGCCTAAAGGACAAAAGGAAATTAAAAATTTAAAAAGGAAGGGCTTTACAGGCACACATCATGCATATTTTATGTATAGTCATTAACATGGGTCTAATACATTTGGGTGAAGTTGGGGCAGAGCACTTAGGGGCAGTAGAAACTGTGAATACAACATTAACATATGATCATCACCTTCAAAGGCAGAAATAGTGTGGGCTTAAAGCCGTCTCTCATTTTCACTCTCGTCTCTGTACAGTATTTTTATGAAGCAGATTCATATCTGATTATATCTAATTACACTGCCCTTAAAATTGCCATTTAGCCTTGTTAAGATATTGAATTATTTACAAAGTCCAGAGCCCGACCAACAACTTATTCAGCCACCTATTTTGCACCAGCATGAAAAATTGTCAAGCAGATACAGAGCATTGTCATTCATTTGGAGATACGTTTCTTGACATTTCATTGGTAAAGAGAGTCTGGCCACTCTCTATTGACAAGTGTTAACTTCCTTGAAGGCAGGTACTCTGTTAAAGTTTAAAAATATTGGATCTGCCCAGAGCCACTCTGGATCTGCCATAACCATTTGCTAATGTTTGGTCGTGACTTTGGCTTAGCATTGCAAGGTCTCGCCTTAGCTACCCCTTCACCACTAACGGAGTGAGCTGGAAAATCAAACTTTTCATGACCACCAACAAAACTCAGCAAAGATTGTTCTTGCTCAGGCTTTAACTTGTGGATGTTTGGCAGCGTTGCCAAAACGGAACAAATGGCTTTGTTTGCCTCTTTATCAGCTGCCATTACGGCTAGCGCAGAACCTCACTGTCATCGTTCTCAGCCTTTACCTCTGTTCGCTGATTGGACCGGTAAAAATTTGACTGGAGAAAACCCAACTATAAATTGTAATCCCAGATGTAGTACTGAAGTAAAATGAAAATTGAGCGGAAGTACAGTATGTAAGAGGGCGGAACCAGTTTAGACTGTACCTGCTGCTGTGGGACAAATCTGGATTCTTAGCTGCTAAAAGCAGTGAAAACTGCTCACCAGCTGCCTGCTGCTAAAAACAGCGCTGGAAGTAGACCACAAAAATGAGCGGAAGGAAGTTATGAAGCTTGCGGCGGAAAAATTAGGTGGTGATTATCTGTGGGCTTATCGTTATGGACGACAATATAAAAACCTTATCGCCGCTTTAAAGCTATAGTCTGTGGTTTCTGCCGCCCCCATGAGGAATTCTTAGTCAACAAAACTGTCAGTGCGTCCACATGATACAAGCCATTTGTGACCGCATACCGCCCCTATGCCCCCTTCACACAGTTGCTAGTAGCCAAGGAGGACACGGAGGATTAAAAAAACATGATGTACTCTTCAAAAGATGTAATTATATTCACTTGAGTTTGTGCGCTGGAAAGTCACCAGACAACCCAATCTTCTGAGCACAGCCATACTGAGAAATACGAAGAGAGTTGTGTGTAGCTGATAGTCTTAATTACCATTGTAGCAACTCATTTGGCAACTGTTTGACTGTTGCGGACATCCATCAATATCAAGCAGTTACCTACTAAAGCTTTAAACCAGGCTTCTGGCTTCTGGCTTCTGTAGCAAATCATTTTATACCCAGGAGATCAATGGTTCACCAGAGAATTTAATATCATTATCAAACAGGAATCTTACTTCAGGAACTATAGACACAACCAGAAGAGCCTGTGGTCAACCTGAGCTGCACATGCCATCCTGAGCTACATCCAGATGGGATAGCTGTTTGACTAGGAGGTAGGTAATAAAAGTATTTCCCCTCAACTCATAATTATACTGCTATTGAACCAAACAACATGAGGTGATTTATATTAGACAAGGATCTTCCATGGGAAAATCATTTGACTTTTATGCAACAGGATTATAAAATAATTTATATTTAAATTATTAACATTAGCATTGTAAATCAATTAATCTCCTCCTCCTCCCCAAGTGAAGAAGGTTGAATACCTTGGGGTCTTGTTTGCGAGTGAGGGGTCAACGGAGTGGGAGCTCGGTTGGAGAATCGGAGCAGCGGGTGTGGTATTGCATTCCATTTATCGCACCGTTGTGATGAAAAGAGAGCTGAGCCAGAAGGCCAAGCTCAAGATCTACCGGTCAGTTTTCGTTCCTACCCTCACCTATGGTCATGAAGGCTGCGTCATTACCAAATCAATGAGATCCAGGGTACAAGCGGCCGAAATGGGTTTCCTCAGGAGGGTGGCTGGTGTCTCCCTAGAGATAGGGTGAGAAGCACAGTCATCCGTGAGGAGCTCGGAGTAGAGCCGCTGCTCCTTCGCATCAAAAGGAGCCAGTTGAGGTGGTTCGGGCATCTGGTAAGGATGCCTCTTGGACGTCTCCCTAGGGAGGTGTTCCAGGCACGTCCAGCTGGGAGGAGGCCTCGGGGAAGACCCAGGACTAAGTGGAAGGATTATATCTCCACCTTGCCTGGGAACACCTCGGGATTCCCCAATCGGAGCTGGTGAATGTGGCCTGGGTAAGGGAAGTTTGGGGTCTCCTGCTGGAGCTGCTGCCCCCGCAACCCGCTACCGGATAAACGGATAAAGATGGATGGATTGTAAATCAATAATTTATTTAATTTAACCACGTAACATTCAGTGTTTATATCCCCTTAGTCCACTCTGTCTGACAGTATTATGTGTATTCTGGATCAGCTTGTTCCAAGTTTTTGGTGTTTTGGTGTTCTTTTGTTTAGTCCACTACCTGTAGAAATATGCCCAACCAAGCACTTTAAAACCTAACGCTAAAATGACCCCTTGAACTGAAACTAAAACCAAAAAACTATTTGGTTAATACAAAACAATCTAAAATGAAATGCAAGCTTAAATAACCCCGCTCGTTGCCCTTTTCCTCACACTGGCAGCCTGCATTTCTGCTGTGTGTGCGAAAACGTGCTATGTTTATTTATTAAAGCTTTGGCCTTTACTCGATTTAGCCTTTCATGACAGGAGCCTTGTTTTTCCATTTGCACTGTCTCCCAGTTGGGGAATGAATAATGCCCTTGTTTATTGGACATTATTAATATGCATTAACATTTGTCTAAATACACTGCCCTGAGCTGGTTATATGTAAAAATGTTCCTTGCTTTTGGTAAATATGCAATTTGGGGAGGCAGGTGTGCTGGCTGCTGGAATTGTCTTTTTCTCAAAGATTAGATTAGTCTCCCTTACCAGGGGTATAGAAGGATTTCTAGGCCACACAATGGAAAATATCAGAGAGACTCTGACACAATATCCCAGGGATGATGAACAAAGACAAGAAACACTGAAGTTGACTGAGAAGCAGATCTGTATCCATGCGTCATAATTTTCTCAATATCACTGTGACGTCATGGACTTTTCATTTTTAGTTTTAGCAGCCAATATAATTCCTTATGTGACCATGACTGCTTTTCCACTGCTGAGG
Source organism: Etheostoma spectabile (assembly GCF_008692095.1). Lineage (NCBI taxonomy): Eukaryota > Metazoa > Chordata > Actinopteri > Perciformes > Percidae > Etheostoma > Etheostoma spectabile. The sequence goes on along the minus strand of NW_022602678.1, from coordinate 19,866 downwards.
TTATTATTTATTAATGTCTGTTAGTCATGATAGCTCAAAAACATTTCATCAGATTTCAATTTAATTTGGAGGAATGTTGGACAATGGATCACAGGAACAAATTACTATTTTTGTATCCAGGAATGTCCACTAATGTAATATCTTCACATTTTAAATGCTTACACTGTATAGGATGTTCACCAAAGCTGCACAATCCCTTGAGCAAGTCTGTACAAAGAATGTTGTATTACTTATGAGATAAGTTTTATCTGCTTTTGGATCCAGCTCTGTATCTAACTACCAATCAAAATTTGCATTGTTGGGGAAACTACAGTAACACTTGTATATATACAAATGCTCTCATTGTTTTGTGGTGCAATTTTTTACCCGTGTATTCATTCTGTGACCTGAGTTCAATCACTCGGGCAGACGGCGCAGACCCCACCTGTTGAGTGTAAAAATAAGACGTGGGATGTGACTATTGTGCATGCGCACAACACAATGTCTATGTTATATACAGTATATCATTCAGCCCTAATACTGTGCTCTACCACTTGTTTTGATTCAACAGTATTGACCAACAGATCTTGCATTCATATGTTCATAAGTGAAAACCTGATTTTTCCCGTAAATATACCATTACCATATAATGTTGTTTTACAGCCGATTGTTCCTTCTTATTGTTATTCAGTGTGCCAATGTGCTGCAATAGCAGCAATTGGCGCAATGACTTTTAATTGCCCATACTTATTATTATTATTCCGCCAGATTTTTGTCCCACTACTAGTCCCAGAGCGTTGCCAACACGCGCACACAAAATACATCAAACGAAATTGGCAAAAAACGGCAAAAAAAATTTCATAGACTTTAATAGGAAATGTTCAGGAAATTGCTCAAAATGCCACCTCTTTGGGGCCATGCTGTATCACCATACTTTAACGTGGAAACATAATTAAAAGTTTAAACCGAAGACAAGACTTTGGCGTTTATTGCGCTGAATGGGTATTCAGATATCAAGCTTGGTTTCTCCAAAATCACAGTTTACGTATCGTCCTGTTTTCAGACCGCTGTGTACGTGGCGGAATGTTGAGAGCTAGAGTGGAGGACAGAGTGGGGAGATTCAAAAAAATCATCTTGGTTCTCTCGCTATATCTTGCTCCCATGCCAACAATTTTAACTTATCATGAACAATTTATACATCAAAACGTAGGTATTCTTGTCTAGTTTTCAGCTAATGTGCTAATTTATGCGATATGAATTATACTTTTTGCTCAGCAACCTTTCAAATGACAAGAGTTCCAAATCCTCCTCCATTTACTGCCACATTAAACATCGTCCACATTTCTGAGCAAAACGCAGAGCAAACCACTTTTTTAAATCGCTAATCGATATGCCCACATTTTTAAGTTTATCCACATAAATTTTATATCAATATGTTCGCAAAAGCGTTCTGGTGCCCACAAGGAGGTTATTCTATTGATATTTTGTATCCTTTTAGTGATATGATCAATTGTTTGAGAGCCTGTTCAGTGCCTGAATAGCTTGTGACACAGCTGACAGGCACAGCAGGTGCTCCGGTCGTTAACTGATTGCAGATCAAAGAGATGACATCACAGAGATGAAAGGCTTCCTAGCTGTGTTTAAAAACATGGCCACTGATAGTTCGTATCCATTAGCAACCATTTCAGTCTCTGTCCCCTTTCAATTGATTTGCTGTTGTCTCCACGACTCATTTTAAAACAGAAAAAGAAATTTGAGCTGTGTGTCCCTGTGTGTGTAACAAGCATAGTGTGCGTCCATGTGTGTGTAACAAGCATAGTGTGCGTCCCTGTGTGTGAAACAAGCATTGTGGGTGTTTGTGTGTGTGTGTGTGTGTGTCAAGAAGGCTCACACACACACACACACACACACACACACACACACACACACACACACACACACACACACACACGGACTAACTGACCAACTGACTGACTCCTAAATGACTTCAGGCCTCAACACCAACAGCTGTTTCATAAAGACAGACTTGTAGAGGAGGAGGAGAGGAAGGAGAAGAAGTGTGAGTCTGGTTGGTTTAGCGCTAGCTACGTCATAGCTGTTTCTGGGAAAGAGAAACGTCTTAAATAGGTTTTTAAAAGTTATATCTCTGAAGGGTTAAGACACTTTTATTATTTTTTATTAGGTTGTATTGCTATTCGGATGTGCACCAAGTAGGAGGCACACTGTTAAAATTTCTGCTGAATTTTGTAGTTATTATTATTATTATTATTATTATTATTATTATTATTATTATTAATATTACTGTTATTTTTATCTCTATACTGTCTTTTTTACTGTATTTCTTTCTAAAACTGCTGCTGGAAATTTCAGTTTCCTTGGAGGAGTCATCCCAAAAGGATTAATAAAGAGAAGTCTAAGTCTCTAAGTCCATGTCTAATTAAAATCCATGTTCACTCTGCTGCCTTGTGGCACAGTCCACGTCTGCAGCAGGAACATTATTATAGTGGTGCAGCTTTAAAGTACACTTCCTCAACCCCATCAGGCTTACAAAGGCTTTCTGACAGAAACAAACCTGAGTTTAACTGCGTTGTCGACCCTCATTTGCAGATGTGTTGTACAGTAGGAGAAAAAATGCACAACACAGCGGCTTAAGAAGATGACTAATGCTTGGGTGGTAGTCTTTTTCATCTTCTGTTTAACAAGGTGATGTGTAAAACAATCTGACAAGGCAACATGACCTACTTCTAACTCCATATGTGGGCCACTAATTCAACTCCTTCACAGTTTGGGCACAGTTTATGGCTGTTTCCCCCAGGCGTCTTCTGTTGAAGTGAGACCAATGAAAGCAGAAGGAGACAGGGGGTTGAGAGTGGGCTGCTCCACTTTCATTCTTCACCATTGTTTCAGTGGTTTGTGTGGCACAGGAGAGGAAGTAAGAGATGACTGTGCTCTGCAAAAACAAAAGCCACTGATTGACAGCAGGAGGTATGTCTTAGATGTGTGTGTCCAAAATAGCAAATCATCAGGAAATATTTTCAAGACAAGTTAATGAAACAGGAAATCTAAAATGGGTTAACAGATACAGAATGTACTGGAATAATTTTTCCAAATGTCAAGCGTAAACATTATGGTTAGCATGTTATCTACATTATTAGCTACACTATTTTGTAGTATATCGTTTCGTTTCGTTTCGTTTCGTTTATTTCACACGTCATTATTGTACATTCAGACACAATTCCATGAGGCACAACAATCCTATACAGGACGCATGAAATGGGAACCCCAAATAAGCTACTAAAAGCTTTTCAGAGGGGGCCCGAAAACAAACACCCAACAACCAACACACCTCCAAAACTCAATTACCATAGACAAACAAAACAAACAAAACCCAAACAACAAATAAACAAACAATCCCAGCACAAATTATAGAATTTATAAAAATGATCAACAATATGAAGAAAGCAATTTTTCCTTGACACGTTTCTTAAAGATGGAGACAGAATGCAACAATTTTAAGTTTTCCTCAAGCTCGTTCCAAATCTGCGGTCCCCTACAAACTATACTCAGGCTCGTACATTTTAACCGACGTTTTTTACCAGTAATTCGGCATTTTCCCCTTGTATCATAGGTATACAGGGGACGACAGATTGGGACAAGCTCACATAACCTGCCGTTTAACCTGTGAACAACCTGGAACATCATACAGGCATTATGATATATGTTATGTTCAGGGAGCCTCAGTAATCCAAGACGATGAAATAGAGGACGAGTGGGGGTGTTAGGCTCAGACCACATTAATGCCCGTATAACTTTTTTCTGTAAACTATGTAGTTTTCCCAAATGGCTAGGAAAAGTGTTACACCATATAGTATTACAATAATTTAAATGCGGTTCAAACAAAGTTTTATATAAGGTGAGCAGTGTAGGGTGTGGAAGTAAATGTCTTAGTTTAAAAAATAGTCCGACATATTTAGATAATTTTTTAATTAGGTGATCAATATGGCATTTGAAATTTAAATTTTCATCAATATAAACTCCAAGGAATTTAGTGGCATTTACTCTTTCAATTATTTGTTCATTTATTTTAACACAGACATGCTTGTTTACTATTTGGTTTTGATTAGAATGAAATACAATGTAATTTGTCTTTTTAATGTTAAGAGATAATTTATTACACCGAAACCAAATTTCTACATTTCTTAATTCTCTATTTATTATTTCTTCCAGTCCAATTGGACTCTTATGTGATATGAATAAATTTGTGTCATCAGCAAATAAAACTTTATGTAAAACCTTAGTGGAATTTTCAAAGTCATTAACATATAACAAAAACAGAAGAGGGCCCAAAATGGATCCCTGAGGGACTCCAAATTTAATGGGTTTTCTTAAAGAAATTTGTTCCTTAATATTTACAAATTGCTGTCTGCCACATAGATAACTTTTGAACCAACTAAGTGCTAGTCCTCTAATTCCATAATGATGTAATTTGTTCAATAAGATATCCAAATCAATAGTATCAAATGCTTTGGATAAATCTAAAAAAATACCAATACCACAGTCACCTTTATCAATGGCATCATTGATCTTTTCAGTCAGATCTAGTATAGCCATGCATGTGGTACTAATTTTCCTAAAGCCATATTGGGAAGAAACAATAATATTTAACTTGTCAAGGTATCCATTTAACCTCTTGTACACTACTCTCTCGAAAACCTTAGAAATTGTAGGCAAATAGATATGGGACGATAATTGCTCATATCATTTTTATCCCCAGATTTAAAAACTGGTATAATTTTAGAAATTTTTGCCCTTTTCGGCACAATTCCAGAGAACAACGAAAGGTTTATGCAATAAGTAAGTGGCTCAATGATATCAACTGCAATGGCTTTCAGAATTATGCTACAGATTTCATCCTCACCAGCAGTGTACGAACTTCGTAAGTCTGAAATGATTTTAATGACTTCGTTGCAGTCCGTTGGCTTCATAAAGAAAGAATTGTTGTAGTTGCCTTGCAAATAGTGATTAGGAAAAATACCCTGTGGTTGGTTTATATTATTAGAAAGTTTTTCCCCAAGTGAGGCAAAGTAATTATTAAAAGTGTTTGCTAGATCAATATCGTTTGAGGAGTTATTAGCAATATCTGGAAGCACAGTGCTGTTTTTGCTCTTATTAAGTACTTCATTTAGCACTTTCCAAGACTTCTTAGAGTCACCCTTAGATGCTTGAATGAGGTATGAATAATGGCTACTTTTACTTTTCCTAATTATATGTGTGAGTTTATTCCTATAATTACTGTATAATTTCTTATTCTTGGCACTTGGTTTTTTTAAGACATTTTTGTAAAGTTTGTTCTTATGCGCAATAGATTTTAAAATACCCTTTGTGAGCCAGGGGTTATGACCAATTCCACCATAATTTACAGTCTTCTCAGGGATGGTACGATTAATAGAATTTGTGATTTCATTTAATAGGTAGTCATATGCAGTGTCTGGATCATTACAATCATAAATTACTTCCCAAGTTTTTGCCTGTAAACTACCCCTCAATTGTTTGAGAGTAGTCTCATTTAGGATTTTAGTTTTAGTTTTTTGCTTCTGTAATTTAATCTTACTATCAGATTCTAGAAATAAAACAATTGGAAAATGGTCAGTAATATCTGATAACACAACTCCAGATTCAAGCCTAGCATTTTGAATGTTTGTAATGATATTGTCAATAGCTGACTCTGTGGAGTGAGTCACTCTAGTAAATTGATTTATGGTACAAAAAAAGGAAGAAGAATGTAAAGTATTAATAAAGTCATTTTTGATAGCATCTTCTTTGAGAACATCAATATTAAAGTCCCCTAGCAGAACACAATCTTTGTTTTTCCTGTTTATGGAGAATAAGATGTCTTCCATTTTAATTTTAAAAGTATCAAAGTCAGAGTCGGGGGGACGATAAATTACTCCTACTATAAGTTGTTTAGCTTTTTTGAGGTTTATCTCAATAAAGAGTGAATCACACTGATTATCATCTAAGACAATATCATCACAAACAGTCATATGATGTCTGGAATGCACATATAAACAGACACCACCACCTGGGCGGCCAAGTCTGTTTTTGGTGACTAGCTTGTAATCATTAAGATTAAGAATATCAGTAAAGGTCCTGTCATTAATCCAGGTTTCACTGCAGCCGATGACATCAAAGCTACAGTCAGAGGTTAAAAGTAAATTAGCTAATTCCTCATGATGTTTCCACAAGCTTCTAATATTAAGGTGCATAAATGAGTAGTTATTTACATAATTTAAGTTTTTTAATTGTTCAGGAATATAATATTTACAATTTAAATTTTTACCAATATCAGTACAGACATTAACATCCTCTCCATCAAAGTTTAAATCATCGAACGCCATATGAGATAATACTATAATATTTAAGTTGATTGACCAAAAGGTTTGCTGGGATCTTATAAAAGTAATGTACACATAAAAATCATCTTTATATTCTTAAACGCTTACACGGATAACGATAATCCACGTCTATTTCCAACAAAAAGTTTAATTTAAGAAATTAAAAGAAAGAAAAAGAAAAGGAAAAGTAACTGCCAATTATATTTTTAGCTCTTTAACCACCTTAGAAATACTCATCCCTATTCCACTGAAATAAGATTAAATGTATTGAAGAAAAAATACCCAAAACGTAAGATAGGGAGAGAGTAAATCACATGAACTCAAGAAATACAATACCTAGTGGGACAAAAGTCAACTGTCTTGTTAATCAGTTCATAAAACCCATAAGACTATACTTCAAAAAATGCTTACGCACACAGGGGCTGCAGAAAAAATAAGGAAAACGAAAAGGCTAACCAAGACAGTCTGTTGTTCTGGTTTGCCCGTTAACCAGACAAGTACAATCATGCTCAAATGTCTGGTGAATAATGATAGTCTAACGAATAGACGCTATGTATTCCTTTGCTTCCACAACCGATGCAAGGCCTTTCCTACCTCCCTCCTTCAGTTTAATGGTGAGCCTGGCAGGGAACAGCAAGGCTGGCTTAAGTTCTAGTTTGTATAGCTCCGCCATTACCTCACGGTACTGATGTCGTTGTTCCAGAACCTCCGGAGCGTAGTCCTCGTAGATGAATATCAAATTGTCCCGGTATTTCAACTGACCCCTCATCATCCGTGCTTCGCGGATTATTTTATCCTTGACCTGGTATTTATGAAGACGGATGATGACCGGTCTCGGCCGTTGGCCCGGCTGTGGTTTCTTTGCAAGGGTCCGGTGAGCTCTGTCGCACTCCGGCGGAGAATCCAGAATCTTCTTGCCGAAGACCTCAAACAGCATCATAGAGAAGAACGTGGATGGATTATATCCCTCAATTGACTCCGGTAGGCCTAGCACTCTGATGTTTTTGCGCCGGCTACGGGATTCCAGATCGGTGACTTTAGCAGCTAGTTTAGCATTGCTTTCAGTTAGCTTGGCACATGATATTTCCATAGCTAGCAGGCGTTCGTCCTGTAGGTTAGCATTTAATTCGAGCGCCCCAATCTTCCCAACATTGTCGGATACCGTCGCTTGTATGTGATCAAGCCTTTTCTCCAATTTTGCCATAGTGGCGTTGAAGTCAGCAGAGAGGGCTTTCCGATTTTCCTCTAATAAAGCTGCTATGGATGCCAATGTCAATACATCTCCTCCATCGTCCGGGCTTGTAACTCCTTGATCTGATCTACTTTTTGTAACTTTCGGAGGCATGGTTTGCAGGATCAATGGTTTAGTAGTACTTAAATGAAGTGGAAATACTTGGTTAGGAGCAGCATAAGCAGAGTGGTTCTACTTTCTAAGGCTTAGTGAAAGCGTGGCTCATCGTGGTTAGCGTGCCTTGCCGTGCAGCTACGTCATCAACCTGCCGCCATCTCCCCTCATTATATCATAGGTGAAAGCTCAGTTAAGGACTTTACACAGCCACTGTGTGAAAGCTGATGTAATGTTTGACCTTGATGCTACCATATCAGAATTTAGGGTAATGTTAAACCCTATTTCTTTTACCTTTTTACTTATTAGGGGTCTAAACCCAAGGGAGCATGGGAACGCGGTACACATCTCCAACAGAGCTGTGGAACCCTATTGTATTTTTTTTTCTTCATATTCTTCCTTGTCAAAAGTCATACTGCAGCCTACACCGTACACGTTCAAGGGGACAAACAAACACAAGCATGAACTTTCGAGGGGCTACAGACTGGGGCATACCACTCAGATTCCAAAAAGTACACATATCGACCACTAGGTGGCGCTATAGCAGAAAAGGCGTTTGACCCTATAACTCCCAAATTGTACATTGCACCGCCTGGACTTTTATGCCTAAAAAATTGCAAAGATTAGTTTTACTCAATTAATGTTGATGGGATATTTGCAACAGCAATGTACTGCAGACATTGCGGCTCACACCTCTTGCTATTTCCCCACCGTTATGCTTTGGGGCCCGCTTTCGCACACACCCCGGATTATCTAACCCCAACCGGCCCGTCAGACACCGCCTACCAAGAGCCTGGGTCTGTCCGAGGTTTCTGCCAAAAAGGAAGTTTTTCCTCGCCACTGTCCCACTGTTGCTTGCTCTGGAGGAGACTACTAGAACTGTTGGGTCCTTGTAAATTCTGGAGTGTGGTCTATCTGTATAGTGTCTTGAGATAAATCTTGTTATGAATTGATACTATAAATAAAATTGAATTGAATTGAATTATTGGGAGCGACTTGCGCAAGGAAGCTTGGACCCTTTTATAACTGCTTTCTGTTCTAGTTATACTTGATACTACAGTACAATAATAATTATAGCTCTACCCGGAAATACAATTGCAATACTACTTTATTTCTGTCTTCAGCAAGTATCAACTGGTGAAGATGACGTTAGTTTCAGCCTTTTGGCATTGTTATTAATATTCAGTTAGCATTGTATCATGTAAATAATACATTAAATATTTTTGATGTTTTTTGCAGGGTTTTCATTTCATTATGAGTCACTCTGAAACATTGGAAGGTAGTGGTGTGATGAGACACCCAAGACAGGACGAGACACGAGATTGGGATTACGAAACCGAGACGACACAAGATTTTAACACTATTTAAGAAAAAAAAACTTGTACTATAATATATAAATACTACTTGAAAAAATGTGTCCTTTTTTCAATCGAAAGTCACTAAATGAAGAATAAGCACTGAAAGGTTTTGCCACTAACTCAAATGACTGGCTTCTGTCCTGTAAAACTAATGGTTACACTGTTACTAATTTCATATGTATGGTGGAGAGATAGGAGTCTCTTTACTCAGAGAACCAAGGTTACAACGTAACCAAGCATTTCCTGGCAGTAGAGAGTTGCTTTTGTACTTGAATTTGTCACTGTAAAGTAGACTAAGAGAAATAAAGCTTATTTTATGGTTTCAAGGTGATTAAGTTGTAAAGCTCAAATAAATGACCATCCCTTAACAGATCATTTTTGTGAAGACAGACTCTTTTCTCCTCAACATTTTTCTTCATTGCAGCATTAAACAAGGAAGTAGGCTTCTCTAGTTTTGATGTATGACTATTATAGAATGGAGGGAGAAGATTTCTCTTTGTTTGATATCATTAAAATTAAGGTTAGGTTTTGCTGTCCGCTGCCCGACTCATTTTTAAAAGGACAGAGCAAGAGAGTGGTCTCCCTGAGACAGCACCACATTGAACTGCATGCTGCAGACGTGTGTGTCACGACCAAGAGAGAAGGGGGGGTAGAGCGTTAGTATTTCCTAATGTTGAAATGCTGGGTTTTACAGGCAGCTTTTTTCTTCCCTTATTGCTCTGCAAAAGTAAACTCAGAGTCAACTTTGGAGAACGGGCGGGGGGATCTTCTATTCTAATTTCGAGGTTAAGGTCAGACTCATCTGTCATGCTGGATGCTGCTTTGCACTTGTGTACTGATAACGTGAGACACTTTCTACCTCAACGAGAAATGTCGTCACGTCACACCTTTATTGAAAAGTTAGCTGGCAATGGAGTTTTCAACTAGTTCAGCGTTTGTTAATAAGCTAGCTAGCTACAGTAACAGTTTTAAATCCAGCAGGCTAAAGACTTAAAATAAGAACTAAGAACTTTCCTCCTATTTCTGAACTCAAGGGCTCATTGTTTTGAACATTATCACCCATAACAAGTGTTTTGCCAGTGTTATCATAATCTGCATACATTTAGTTCAAGCTTGGAAACTTTGACAGAATAGCAAAAGTAGCTATAAGCTTTTGCTGGCCCCTCTGGCCTCACCAATGTCATAGTCATTTTGACATCTCTCTAGCATCAGCTGATATTCAAAAGATTATTTTTGGGGAATTAACGCCTTTTAATCACTTGGACAGCTTAGATATTAGAGGGGAGAGAGACAAGGAAAGACATGCAGGAAATCGCCACAGGTCAAATTCAAGTGCTCAAAAACTACCCATGCACCCACTCTGGTATCAGTTTGATAGAAATTTCCATAACGGAAACGCCTCCCCAAACTCACTTCCCGGCCTCACTGAACCCGGCGAGCATTAATCAGTATGTGCAGACAGTGAGTATCGTTTCTTGAATGCAGTCACATATGAGGATGTTCCCGGTAAGCAAGTCTTTGTGGGGGCTGCTCCCTCGGCCAGGGTTGCATGAAATTCTCTGCTGCTGTGGGTTGTTGAAATTCACAGTGTGTCAGAGGCTCCGCTGGTTCTGTTTCCTTAGAAACAGCAGAGGGATGGTGGGAATCAAGGAATGCAGGACACCAGTGGTTGCATTCCCATGTGCTGAGAGATCCCTTCATTTCTTCATTTAATGGGAAAACTGCAAATTAATGTTAAACACCTGCTGAGGCCTTGACTCAGTAAAAAATGAATCTTATTTTTGAACCAAGTTTTAGTAAGAAGCAGGAAAAGGCAGTGGTGGAACAAATACTCAAAAAGTACTCGTTAGGGAGAATGGCCCATTTCAGATGCATATAATTTCACTGGATTGTAATAAGTAATACGTTATTATGTACTTCACTTAGCGGGTGGTGATGGCACAGGGGATATGGCGTGAGAGGTCTGAGTTTGATTCCCACTGCAATACTTCAACCAATGTGCTTTTGAGTCAACAAAACCCAAATTTGCTACTAGCCAAATCAAAAAAAGAACAATGGAAAAGAAAATAGCGAGATGGAGATTGTAGAAGTTAGAGAAGATTGACTGCAGTTTCAGATTTGTGCTTGTTGGCTAAAGCCTGCTATTAAAGATTCTCTTTTGACACGCTTAGTTTAAAGTGCAGTGCAGATTAAACGTCATCCAGTAGCCTAATTGCACCCATTTGGGCTTTTAGAGGCCTCTTAAATAAATAGAGAGGAAATAACTGAAACAACCACACGCATTTAGGTTTGCATTCTGAAGCACAAGGATTCACAACCAGATTGTCTTCACAGTCAGCACAGCGCTTGTTTTGACAGGGTTTTACATTGTTTAAAGTGACCCCATTACCATGATGTATTGACAATTTGAGTCTTTCATACAACAGTAAAAGTGATTGGGTTGGATGTACCCTAGGATTTAAGTAAGTCATTTTTCAGGATGTCAACTGTAACTAATGTAATCTTATTTGGGAGTTTTTCATGTGTACATATGTTTATACATTTTATGTATTTTATTGTGTTTTAGTATCCAGGGTTTAGTCTATATGTATTTTGCCCATTTCCTTGACATGTTCCCTTTTGGGAACAGTAAAGTTGAGAAAACAATCTTACCACAAGGTCCATTTAACGGCTGTTCTTGAGCCTCTTTAGCAGCTGGAGTAGTCATGAGATTAAAGCTGATGTTCAATTCTTGACTTTGGAAACCTCAAGTGAGAAAACATTCTCACTACAAGGTCCATTTATTGTCACTGTTCTGGAGATTTTGATCATCTCACATGGTTGTCATCCATCCAATTGTAGATATTCAAATAGTTTTTCCCTTTCAACCTCAGTTAAAGTTGAAAGGCAACCAGAACAGACCAAGTGTGATGGAACAAACATGCATTACAATACCAAAAGTTATAAATATACAGAATATGCTAAAAAAAACAACTAGTAGTTTAAAAACACTATACAGTACAAAAACACACATAAAAAAACAGAAGAAACCATGGACAGAATATTGGCACTGATTAGATTTAGAAGAAGACCAAATTAAATTGTTAATATGTTAAAGCAACTATCAAAGTAATCAATTTGTACATGAATCGTGCCATTTCCACTGACCTTTTGAAATCTTTCTGAAACTGGGCACCAGAAACCTTAGGTGATCTGCTGTGCTCAACTGAAACCGGAAACCTTACATGCTAATAGAAAATTGATCTTAAATGATTCACAAATGTAATCATTTTTAAATAATATATTCTATACATCTTCTAACTCAACTTCAATCAGACGTTGTTGTAGTCTGTGGATGTTAGTTTATAATGTATGTATTTCTTTTCTAAGCATGTGTTTGTCTTGTTATTGGCTGTGGACCAGAGAGAAAACCTTTTCTTAATCATAAATCCATAAACAATAATAACTGTTCATTCCTCCATCCATATGCACATTGTAACACATTACCTACAGTCACCCTTGTGCCCTTAGTTTTATATGTTCCCAGACAAACCTATTTTGCAGCGCTAAGGCTTAAGTAAGAGCTGCAGAAAACAAAACAGCCAAAATATAAATAGTTTCCACTCAGGAGGAGGGGGTGGGGTGGGGGGGGTTCCCATTCAGAATATGACAACCATGTTTTAAATTATGTCACATCCAGCACTCCCTCCCTCTGCTGGAATGCTTCCTTTTTAGCACTGAAGAATTTTATTGCCCTACCTTCCCTCTGTTGTGGTGACACTGGGGGACAAAAAGCAGTGCTGACCCCATGGGGGCATCTGCTCGGCTCACCACCTAGATGCACATTGTGACTCTGGCATAACTTCGCTGTTAGACGTCAGGAGTCATTGTGTCGGGGCGTTTTTGTGTCTCAGGACAAAGCGCGAAAGAGAGAAAAGAAAACAATCCAGATGCCTTCTCTGAAATGGCCCAGCTTGCCCCCTTTTATAATGCAAGTGGGGGTCAGCTTTGTTGGAACGCGGCAATAGTTGTCGTTTTAGAGAAACCAACTTTCAAAGCGCATACCTACGTCTTGTAATTAGGTTAGCCGTTCCCCTCTTTCTGGACTTCATTGATGGCTCTGTCCTCTCGTGGGGATTACTCTCACTCGGAAAATTATACAAATTACACTCAAGGGCTAGAGCTATGTATTCATTTTCTTTGACTGAGTACCAGTTGCCCAAACCCGAGGCACGCACAGGCTGCAATTAAAGACTTTTGAAACAATGGGTTCTCACCACAAATATAATTTTTGTTTGTCTTTGTCTGCTTCTTGTAAATATCTGGGGAAATCATCTGTGCTGCTTCTACGACATTTTTTTCTCTGCGAAGTCAGTAGCAGAAGATGAAAATACTATAGAGATTGTACCTATCCACAGTATTTGAGTAGATATACTCAGTCACTTTCCGACACAAAATGTAAGTGACGAATGAAGGAGTAGGAAGGGAGTTTTATAGGAACAGAATGACAAAACAGGAAATAGAGGGGGCCCTGCTGTTGTTTTGATCCCACAATAAATATGACACCAAAATCTTATATCAAAAGACTTGTTTTACAGTAAAATATTCAGGACTAATTCATTTTGTCCCACAGTGTATAATTTACAAGAGTGACAGACAATGTGTGAAAGTGTAGTTGTTTCCACACCTATGCAAGCAGAAAACATCTGTTCTCTCAAGCGATATCCTTCCCAAAAACCTGCATGAAAAAGAAACAATAAAATCTTTCCCTGTAACCTCTTGAGTAAAATCTTGTTTCACACTATCTGCATAGAAATCCAATTTTGTTGCACAGGCCTGTTTTCAATTTGCCTCATGTGATTCACTGCCAATTGTAACAGCAACTTATTTGTCTGGATCTGTGGTTGCAAGGAAGACCAGATGTTGGACTCTGAGGCCAGATGAAGGAAGTCAGAGGGTCTGTGTCTCTGCGGCGGGTCAAGGATGAACAGGATGTTGATAAACTAACAAACCTTGACTCCTTAAAAAATCTCACTCTCCTCCCAGCTGCCCTCATATCTCTGTTTTTCTTTATCCCTTACTTTTAAGTCCAGACCCTCTGACCCCTCATTTATTTTCCCCTCGCCTTGCCTCTTCCCAACGGCGTCACCCAATTTCTATCACCTTTCCCTGCCTGTTCATCCTGTTCTCCCCCACGGCAGTGAGGCCATAAGGTGTGCAGATGTGCCAGTCAATAAGGTTTCCTTATCTGCAGGCCGCTCATCTACAGTCCAGCTGAAGTGGGTCTGGGAGCCCACAAAGCAAACTCAATCAAAGACACAAACAACAACGCCAACGCAAGGCTTGTTATTTTTCCCTCTAACTTATCAGATCATTTATTGAATCCTGCAGCACAATGACAGAGAAAGAGAACAGAATGTCTTGACACAGACCTCTAACAACCCTTTCGTTGTGCCCAATAAAAGCAGTGATATATGATCATGCGTCTTCCATATGTGATACAAACTCACACAGCGTCTCAGGGCTCCATCTCATTTGACAGTTCATTCTCTCGCTATAAACCACAAGGGGAAGACTCCAAACTTGGAAAATGAATTTGTTGTATTTTCTTCTTACGCTTTGTCTACAGTGAACAGGTGAATCTGAGGTTTGCCAAAACATGTCTAAAAGTCTGGGTTCAAACTTGGCCAGAGCTTGTTAAAATAGTCTTCGTTAATAGACGATTATACTGATATGAGCCTTGTTTTATCATCATTATATTTTAATGTAAAACATTTCCTAAGCATACTAAATATCAAGTTGAAATGAAGTTTGTAGAGCTGGATTCCAAAGTTCAAAGTCCTCAGGTCACAAGTTTTCATAAGCAAACTGAAAGTCAAGGAGCGAGTCTTTCAGCTGCATAGGTGCTGATCATGGAAATGACGTTTAAATATTTTCTTTGTAAACCTGTTAATCGTCCCTACACTGCAGAGGCCTACTGAATAACTAATTAAGCTTTGTGTCTAAGTCTCTCAAGTCTTTATTTTTGTGACTTAAATTCCTGTACGCTCAGGAGGTTCCAGGTATCTTGAAAACCACAGCCTGACATCATTCAAAATGATCATCTTGTGATGGTTGGGGCTGGCTGGCTGTGGGTGTTTGTTTTGTTATTTAGATTTTTGGTTTGTTTTGCCCTGTCTGTTTTTCTGTTGGCTCCGCCTCTGCCTGTCTCTGTTTGTCTCCGCTCTCCCCTGTCTACCTTTACCAGCCAGCTGACTGCTCACACTTGTTCTTCATCTGCTAATCACCTCTCCCGCCGTTCTAACCAATTAAGCTCTGCGTATAAACCCCGGATCTACTCATCTTTGCTCGATCGTTATTTCTGCTACGTTGATGACTCAAGCGCCAAGCTCTCAGTGACAACTGTTAGAATTGCCTGTATCCGCTTGTCATGGTCCTCGTTGTGTCTTACCTTTTGTTGTTTTTGCTTTCCCACAGTTACATTTCACCTTCCTGTTGTCTCCAGTCAGCTGGCTCCTCCATTCGGTTCCCTCCTCACGGCTCCTCGCTTCAACCTGCCTCCACTTCAGTCTCCCTCTCATTGGCTCCCTGGATCTCTGTGCCTCAGTGTCTCCTCCTTGACTTCCTTTGCTCCGGTCTCCCCGTTTCTCCCTGTGCTTCCCTCGCCCGCCTAGCCTACCTTCCCATCCCTCACCAGCCTGCCTCTTCCTACGAGTATTTTCCCCAGTGTTTATTCCAATAAAACTGTTGTTAGCCTTGCATTTTGTTCCGTTGTGTCGTCATTCGTCACAGAACAATCCAGCCGTCATGGACCCAGCAGGCTCGCCTCCCCACTCCAACGGTCCACTTCCTCTAACCCATCCAATCCCCCACATCAGGATTTATCTTTTGCCGTGGCCTCCCAGGAAGCGTTGCTCGGACAGCATGCCTCGGCGATTTCCTCTATGGTTGGCGCTCTTCACCCCCTGGCCGAGGAGATCCGGCGTCTCGGTCATCAGCCCCGTCACATCCACGCCCGACCCTCGCTGTCGCCTCCCTTCCCTCACTGTCCCCCGGGCTCTTCCTGAACATTTCTCCAGCGTGCTGGGAACATGTGAGGGGTTCCTTGTGCAGTGTTCCCTGGGGTTTGGGAGGCAGCCGGCAGCGTTCCACTCGGACGAAGCTAGAGTGTGTTTCGTTGCCGGGTTACTCCGCCTGGTTTACCTCAGTTAGTAAGGGACAGCCTCTTCTGCTCTCCTTGTACAGTTCCTTCATGGAGGAGATAAAGAGGGTGTTTGATTGTCCTGTGCGGGGACTTGAGATGGATGCCCGTCTCATGTCTCTCTGACAGGGGGATTGAAGCGTGTCAGATAACTCTGTCAACTTCCACATTCTGGCCGCCAGATCGAGGTGAAACAGTCCGGCTTTCCGCTGCGCGTTCCTGGCTGGTCTCAGTGAGCGGGCGAAGGATCTTTTGGCTGGCAGTGACAAGCCGGAGAGTCTCGATGGTCTCATCAAAGTTGTTATCAACCTGGACAGTCACAATGGGAGCTCTGGCGAACCAAACTCCACCCAGCCCTCGCCTCCTGCTGGAGGTTTTTCTCACTTGGCAAGATGTTACCCTCCTGTTAGGGTCGTTAGTTGACTGTGGTGCAGGCAAAAAACCTCCTGGATAGCGAAATTGCACGTCAACTCTCCGTTCCCCAGATTCCTCTTGACGCGCGCCTCCATGCCCCCGGCCTTGGTGGCCAGCCCCATGCCACTAATTCCCACTGCACTCCTCTATGAATCTATCATACTTCATCTCACCCCCTCTCCCTCTTTCCCTGTAGTTCATGGTATCCCCTGACTCTCCCTCCATAACCCTAATGTTGACGGGGTGCGGGGGAAGATCAGGAACTGGAGTAAGCAATGTCATGCATTCTGTCTGACGTCCCTCTTGTCCCTCCTTATTTGACTCTCATTCCCTCAGAGTACCATGACCTAGCCTTAGTTTTGAGTAAAGATCAGGCCCTGTCCCTACCGCCCCTACAACTGCTCCATTGCTCTCTTCTCGGACTCCCCTCTCCCGTCTAGTCATCTGTTTAATCTGTCTCATCCAGAGAGAGAGGCTATGGAGCAGTACATCAAAGACTTTCTGGCTGCTGGCATTATATGTCCCTCTTTGTCTACGGCGCTGGGTACCCTTCGCACCTGTATCGATTACAGGGGTCTCAACGCTATCACGGTTAAGAACAAATGTCCACTTCCTTATGGGTTCCGCGTTCGGGCCGCTATTTTTACCAAAATCAGACCATCGTAATGCCTACGACCTTGTGCGTGTCCGGGATGGGGACGACTGGAAGACGGCGTTGAACACTCCCCTTGTCCATTACGAGTATTTAGTCATGCCCTTTGGCCTCACCAATGTCTTTCAGGCGTTTAGCAACGACGTTCTCTGGGACTTTCTGCATCAGTTTGTTTTCGTTTGAACGATATCCTGATCTTCTCCTATTTGCTTGTCAAAGCTGAGAAATGTGAGTTCCATGTCCCGTTGGTTCAGTTTCTGGGATTCTTTATCGAGAGTGGACGGCTCCTCGCAGATCCATCCAAAATACAAGCTGTGGTCGATTGGCCAACCCCCACCTACATTAAGTAACAACAGCCAGAACAGATCGATTCTCAACCGTGCCTTGAAATGTATTACATGTTCTAGTGTTGATGGTTAAATGATGGTGAGTAGATAGAGAGATGCCTCTCTATCTGCCTTCTTCCAATGGTAAGAAATCAGAGAGATTTCTTTAGAGTAAAGGTCAACTTGGTCCAGGAGGAATAAAAGCTACGGCAACATTTGCTTCAGATCATAGTCAAGAATCAATAGTAAGACAAGCAGAGGTTAAGGGTTAAAAACGTCTATTTAAAAAAAAAAAGCTATTTCTATACATTTTGTAATTTACTAGCCCTCCAGAAAGGCCAATACTGCTTCACCCTGTGGTTCGGGTTCATGGATAGCTGGTTCAGTGTACAGGTGATATATGTTGCTCAAAGATACAACAGAGGGGGCGCCTGAGTTGCTTTCCTAGTTGAGCCCATGTACAGAGTCTCAGTCCTTGCCACAGTACAGAGTCCCCCTCCATTAGATTGTCACTGCAGGACAATGTCTGCAGAACACATTGTTATAGGACTTATTATGGTGGAGTGTTTTAGATTGTTCTGGTGGGTACATGAAATTTCCCTCCGTAGGCACTGCTGCTGGGAATCAAATTGGATCACTCCACAACTTCCTACTCCTATGCTGAATTGTTTGCAGGTAGGTGGTGTTTTTAACAGCACATTTCCATGTTGTGGGAAGCCTCCAATATTTTATAAATGTTACTGATTATTTAGAAAGCGTTGTGCTTGAACAATTTGACTTCCTTTTAAGTTTGTTGGAGACATTTAGGCTAAATGTATTCCACCCAGAGAGTTTTTCATCATCTCCGCTGCGTCCAGCGGAGCAGGTGCCCCCGATCCCAGAATTCTGTAATAATATTCAAATGCTCTCACTGAACCCTTTTTTTTTTTGAAGTCAGGGCATTTCTACCTGAGAGAGCCTTACATGGGAAAGAGAGAGGGAAGTCGATGATGTGCAGTCAGTAATGAGGTGGACTACAGTTTTATGTTTATTGCAGACCTAACTGATATAACATGCATCCATTACCTCCGGTGCTTTCCAATCAGCTGAGAGCGGCCCTCTGCTGCTCTCAAACAAATGGTTCATGTCAAAGTATTACTAAGTCGAATATTTTAAGAGATTTAAGGCAGACGCATGAGACATGTAGCTGAAGAACAAATTTAAAGAAATAATGAAACAAAAGCTACTTTTTGAAAACAAAAACTGTAATTCCTTCCAAAATCAAAAGTAATTTCAGTCAATTCAGCAGTGTATAACTGTTGATTTTAATAGAGATTCCTGTCATTTCAGGAGAATATGTATTGCCTTAGTATACACCATATTTATTTTTCATCCATCCGTTTGGGTTGTGAAGGTGAGTGCTTCTCCCTGTTCTCCTGTCCCACCATGTGTTCAGATGAGGAAGGGTAGGCAACAGGCATTATAATTATTATTGCTAGTACTTTCGGTGTGTAACAGGAACTAGGGTCGGGACCCTATCCAGGGGTAAGATTTATTGAAAATAAGAAGAGAAAAAAGGATCTGATTTGAATTTAATTGTAGCATTTACTTCCCTTGCACTCTTGGGTGTGAATTTCCTGCTCTAGCTCATATGATTTACTGTGTTGATGTGTCCTGTGTTCTTCATTCTTTTCATGCGAACCTGGCTGCAAAAACAAATTCCCCTTTAGTGGGACAATAACGATAACCTAATTTTTCGGGTGAAATATTGAATACTTTCCCCTCCCAGGCCTCTAAAAATCCATCAAATGAAATAATATGAGAAATAAAAATCCTTAGTGGCTGAACTGCTCACGACTAGTCACTAAACTGAGGCAAAAATCTGCGAACGATGAGAGGTAGACCAAGGTAGACTGAGCTTAGGGGGTAACAAAAGTCCCAAAAAAAAAATACTAATAATAAAAATAGGCAATAGGCAAGAAACATGCCTGAGGTTCAAAGTGTTACAGTTATAGTGTGGTATTTGTACTGGTGCTAGTTTTTATTTTTGGATTTAATGAATGAATTTAGGTTTCAGTACCTTTTCTCTATTTCTCTTCAATAATGTCCAGGACATGGGTCCGTTTATTTTTTTATTATAGTATGTTCCGCCTTCCCTGGACTCAACCAGTCCTTGTCTCAGTTCATGGATTGGAAGTTAACCAATGGCTATATTGGGTTTATAATGAAGTTATCGGC